>NW_026692533.1:0-155502 GCF_021218885.2 Marmota monax | reverse complement strand
CCATCTCCATTCCCCTCTCCACCTGAGCCCTGTGCCTGGCTTGGTCCTAATCCTTCCCACCTCTACCAAGACCTTCTCCCCTCAGGTCCATGGCATCTGACTCTCAGGCTGAATTGGCGTATTCCTCTGGCGTGTTCACTGCAAGGTTCAAGGAGAATTTCTCCTCTCCCCATGCATGGATCAGAACCCAGATGCACAGAATGTGACCTGTCAAATGCTCTTTCCCTTGAGGACGAAGACCACTTGTTGATTTCTATGTCCTAGGTCTTCGGCTTCTCAGCACAGTGCCTGGCAGAGGGAGGGCTTCATCAATAAAGACCACGTTAGCCTGAGACTGTCTACTCACTGCAGCATGTCTGTGCAGCTTCCCGCCTCCTCCCTCAATTCCAGGGTCTGGTGATGTCCTGGGCAACGGGGTGTGGGAGAGGAGGGAGGTCGCCTTTTCTTCTTATTCTTTATTTGGTGCTGGGGATTAAACCCAGTGGTGCTTAAGCACTACACAGCATCCCCAGCCCTTTTTATTTTTATTTTGAGACAAGGTCTCACCAAAGTACAAAAGCTGTCCTTGAACTTTCCATCCTCCTGCCTCAGCCTCCCTCTTTGTGGGGATGACAGAAGCGTGCCACCAAGCCAGGCCCTTCTTATTCTTGATGTGTCCATGTGAACTTGGCTGAGATGCCCATCTCCATATTGGTCCTATACCATTTTCACATGGGGAACTGGCCCCTCCCCTCTGTTCCCTGGGAAGTAGCTCCCACAACCATTGGCCTCTTCCTCCTCAGTGCCCTACCTCACTAACCGGGATGAGGCTGCCCTTCTCCCAGAAAACTCAGTGGGCCTGACTAGGACGCGGTGCTCTGCAGGCTGTCTTGGGCTCACTTCCCAGCCCAGTCTCCTCTCTTTGGGATCAGAACACTGGAGTCCTTCAGACCTACTTGGGATCGACCCAGAAGAGGTACCATCCTCCCTGCCTTAGAGCCCGCTCCTTCTTTGTAGAGTGAGCATGTGGATCAGAGCAGTTAGACCAAGGTGCGTTTTTAAGATTTCCAAAGTGACCAAGAGGGTATGTGATTGTACGGGTCCTTGTGGCAACTGGCGGAAGGAAGAAAGCTGCAAGGAGGAGCAGGTCTGCAGAGCGCAGGCAGCAGGCGGCCTGAGCAGCACCCCCTCTGGCAGCCCTTCATCTATAACATGAATTATGTATGTCTCGGTCTGACTTTGAAGCTCATTTCAAATGTTTGTTTAATTTCCTCAATTATGAGGACATAAAGCTTCTCCCCCTGGGGTCTCCTAAGAGTTAGCTTGGAAGTCTTGGGTGTTTGTTTAGGGGTCTTCATTGGTAGCTAGATGCATCATCTTAAATATTTATAAAAATGTTAATAAATAAATCTCTCTTTGCAATTGGTATTAGATTATAGGGACAGAGTTACAGCATGGATTTTCCTTTGGCATTAACCACCATAAAGAAAAAAAAATTAGTTTCTGTTACCTCCTTGGAATAAGAGGAACTATCCAAGAGAAGAAAAGTAATTGCTCTCTGAGTTTCAGACTTTCTTTACGATGACTCTTTTCCTGGTGATGCTTCTAAGCAATCATTACTGCAGCAATCCTGGTGTCTCCCATCTCACTCTCTCCCTCCTTGTATATTCTAGGGTTCCTAATTTGAGAACAGTCTGCTTCTGAGCAATCAATTCCTCTATAAGCCCCCTTTTGCCAGAGTTCCCAGATAAAGTACAGGAGAGGTAGGGGAACTTCAGAAAAACAATGCAAACATTTTTAGTATAAGTATGTCTCAGATATTTTAT
This sequence comes from Marmota monax, assembly GCF_021218885.2. Lineage (NCBI taxonomy): Eukaryota > Metazoa > Chordata > Mammalia > Rodentia > Sciuridae > Marmota > Marmota monax. The sequence continues at coordinate 153,697 of NW_026692533.1, read as the reverse complement.
GGGTTATACTTATGCTGAAAAAGTTGCTAAATGCCTCACATTTTGGAGAATCAGCTGAGAGGGTTCATGTGGGCTTGCGGGAAGCCTTTGCTGGAGGAAGAAAGGTTATTAAGGGGTTGGAGGAGCACTTAGGATTACACAGTTGAGAGTTCCATCTGTCTCTGTTCACTGCCTAATTAATACATGCGGGAAACAAAAACGAGGGGTGGATCAACTTGCTGTGTCCATCTTTTCTGCTTTTTCCCAGGTTTCCCAACCTCAAACCATTCATTTGCTAAAACAGACGACAACCAGAGGCAATATTTACAGCCAATGCCGAGAGCTGCTTCAGCATGTAGGGTTGTAGCTCTCTCAGTTCTGCCTAGAAAGCCAGGCAAGGGATGTCTGAAATTTATATATTGTTCTTTTAATAAAATTATATTAAAAGTGTGGACTTGCTCTTCATCCTGAGGCTGACGACTTCTTCCCGTTTTCTTATGTTGCTGAATTCTACCATGAATTATATGGGTTTTGTATCCCATGCCCTGGTTCATCTGCAAATGAGAAAATAACTAGCCAGGACTCTTGCCAAAACAGGTGTTGCAAATTCACTTACATGGACTGGTCAATATGCATTAATGCTGAGCCACTGACCAGGGGGAGGGAGAAGGATCAGGCTGTTCAATGCCCAGGTGCGAAGAGATTCCCCCTTTTTGTGACTCCACTGAAATAGGGCTCAGGTCTCAGCCTCTGGCTTCAGATGGCACTTCTTCCTCATTGTGGCAGGCCACTTGGTCAGGCCACATAGCCCTTTCCCTTTTCCCCCATTCACAGGGGCTTGGCCACACTGTCTGTATGCATGGTGTCATAGCTGCCTTGCCTAGGCCTGCTGACCACATTGCTTCCTTGGCTATAGACTTGTTAAATAAGCAGCAACCCGGAAAATTGTCCCCACCCCACTGGACAGCTGCTCCCCATCATGCCCCTTCCCCTCCAAAGTGAACCTGGACAGTGGGTTCCACCCATGGCTACTCTAGTTGATTCCCTTCTAAGTACACAGATTTAAAAGCTCCATTCAAACTGGCTAAAGGCAAAAGGAAGTGCATTTTGATGTGCTTTCCTGGTTGCTATGGGAAAGTTCATTTTATCTTCTCCTAACTACAGTCGTAAGTCCTGGCAATTTCAGCTTGACTTACATAACAGTTCTATTCCTGAACCCATCCTGACCAGGGAGGAGGGTGGAACTGCCTCTCAGGGCCACACTTGCCATGCTTCTCTTTTCATGCAGTTTATCAAGGTTCCTGTATGTCCATCCAAAACAGGGCATCTATTTAAGACAGGCACTTTGTGGAGCTTGGACACTTGCAAATGATTCTCTCCAGCCAGGCAAAAAGGAAGACAAAGTTTAACTTTGCATTTTGTCAGGGCAGATACTCACTTCCACAAAACCTGGATACAGCCATCTCTGCTCTTCACTTCTCAGCAGGGGCTCTGCCTCTTGCAGAAGGATGGCTACCTTGGCACTGACAGTTCAGTGATTTTCCCCACTTGTAGGGCAAGTAATTATTTCACTGGGGACCTGGGTGGATGTGCAAGCTCATGTTGCTCCTGCTCCTGAAAACCTACAAGAATACCTGGAACATAAAAATGAAAACCTAGTTTATCTGGTTTCAAACTCTCTGCTGAATGAGACTGGATGCAAAGAGCAAGGGGGTAGCAGCTGCCCCCAGGATGCTGTCCAATCAGAGAGCTGTCAAGAGTCAATTACCACCATCTGAACATTGCAACACAACTGTGGAATAGTCCCTAGGAAATGATTCAGCTATTATGCAAAAAGCAAAATACCTATAGGGATTCATGAGTAGAAAAATCGCAAACACACAGTGTGTGCACTCAGTACACGCTCACCTCTCTGAGTTTGGGGGTGGGGCTCATGAGAGATGCCATTGTGGAGTGGAAGCTGACTTCTGCTTGTTTTCTTTGTTTGTCTTCTTTCTAATCTTCCCCACAGAGCTCCTGAAAAAATCCTCAGATAAAATTAAAGCCTTTCTTCATCTCAGCAGGTGTGGTACAGCCCAGGGGACTCTTGGGCACAGTGAGATTGACTTAATTTCTGCTCTCCCTGGGCTGGGCTCCCACTTGTACCCTTATGATGCTCCTGCCTCCTCCTCTGTCTTAATCTGCACCTGAGTTTTTTTTTTTTTTTTTTCCAAATGCCATGTTTGAAATAATTACAAGGTTTTTTGTTGTTGTTGTTTTAAGCAGTGGCCCTCATAACTGTGGCTGTATGAGGTCTCCTGTCTTTCAATGTCAGGACAGGTTATTGATGGACATATTTAGACCAGATATATTTGCAGTGAGCTTTGCCTTGACAACACAGCTAGTACTCTCAGAAAAGGTTGGGGAGAACCCAACAGCTCACTCTGTTTAGTTAAAGTATTGAATTGGCAAATCAAGGCTTGCAGCATGGTGACTTGGTACATGCACATGTTGTACAATGACCATGGGAATCACCTAGCTCAGAACCCCTAGCATCACTCTGTGGACCAGGTCCCCAGGCCTCATTGATCTCATAACTGAAGATGGTTCCCTTGGCCAACATCTTCACAAACACACACACACACACACATACACATACACACTCACACATACATGTATGTGTGTGTGTGTGTATATATATATATATATATATATATATATATATATATATGACATTGTCGGAAAGCACCCATGCATTTTATATATATATACATAAATCTGTGTGCCTATATATATATATATATATATATATATATATATATAGTTTTCTCTCCACTCATCTGTTGATGGTGCTCAGTTAATTTCTATACCTTGGCTGTTGGGAACAGTGCTACAGGGAATGCAGGAGGGCGGATACCTCTCCGACATGCTGATTTCATCTCTTCTGTGGATGTATACAGCAGAAGGATTACTGGGTTTCATGGTAGCTCTGTTTTTAATTTTCTGAGGAATCTCCTTGCTGTTTTCCATAATGGTGGTGTCAATTTGCAGTCCCACCAATAGTGGGTGAGAGTTGCCTTCCCTCTCTACTGTCCCCAGCCCTTACCTTGGGTCTTTTGGGTAATAGGCATCTGAACAGGTGTGAGGGAGGGTCTCGTGTGCCAAGAGCACCTGGGGGGAAGGAGACTCCCCTCACCAGATGTTTGCTGAACTGAACGGCCACATGCTAAATAGTGAAAGTGGATCATGTCTTACCTGACAACCAGAAAAGATTAAAGGCTTAAAATAAGATCTGAAATCTAAACTCCTAGAAGAAAGCACTGAGGAAAAGCCCCTCATGCTGATCTTGGCAATGATTCTTTGGACCAAAAGCAAAGGAGACATGATACCAAGCACACAGACAACAAAAGCAAATACAGAAACATGAGGCTATATCAGACCCAGAGGCCTCAGCACAGTGAAGGCTGCCATCTGCAAGTCCCTGTGGACCGATGTCTCAGATTCCCACCTCCTCGTGACACAGACTCCAGCCCTGCCCTGCTCGGGTGTGAGGGTGAGTGTGAGGGGTTTTGAGTGGCCACGAAGATATTTGGATGGTGTGAAAATGCTGACAGGAACCCAGGGTTTGCTGGACGGTTCTGCACTCAGCTCAGGGCTCTCCATGCGTGCTGTGGTCCTTGGCTGCCATGTGCAACGTGAAGATAGCTCCTGTTCAACAGAGCTGACACCTCAGGACTCCTGATCTCCAAGACTGTTTCTGGGGACCAGTGTTGGGATTCTTGGAATTCCCATGCCCCTTTTGGACATGGCTACAGTCGAGATTGTGCTGTGTCCTGGTGATTCTCTCATTCCCGAGTGGCAGATGCACACAGCCACACTGTGGAGACTTACCTCTGCCTTGAACTGTGTACCTATTGGACACCTGCCCGGGGACCTCTGGCTCTGCCCCAGGACACAGGCCTTGGCAGCAGCTCCATGTGGCACTGAGTGACCGACATTGTCAGGAAGCATCCATGGGCCACGTCTGTGCTCATTTCTTGGGCCAAGTCTCAGGGCTCCATTTAATTTCAAGTGGTCTCGGAAGTGCAGTTCTACCACGTGCCCGGGAAATCGAGAGCCAGGCAGAATAGACCCCCCGAGGACAACCACACAGCTCCACAGGCCCATCCTTGTGTGATGGGGAAGGCGAGCTGGCCATGGATGAATGACACAGCAGGACACTGTGGCCACCATAGCTGAGTAGGGAGATGACAGCCAGACCCTGTCTCACTGCTCTCTGAGCGGCAGTTGGTGCCTACAGCACTGTGTCCTGTGTCCGCAAAGGCACCAGCACAGCCTCCAGGGCAGTGGTCCTCAAAGGTGCTGCTCCGAGGCTCTGTTGGTTCTCACCTTGGTGGCTTCCTGGGGAGAGGACACTCCTTGCCCCCCATGTGTATATGGGGCTCTCAGTATCCTGCCGTGGTGTCATGTGGGTCTGAGAGAAGTCTATCCCTTTATTTCTGTGAAGATTTTGAAAATGAAGAGGCCTATGCAGTGCTCTGATGCCTGTTGAAGTTCCTGAGCTCTTCCGACAGCTCGGTGGGTGCTCTCTCAGCTGGGGCTCCTTCCAGGAGCAGGAGGACTTGTGATCAGCTGAGAAGCCCTTGCAGGTCTCATCAGGGACTCCCAAGACTCCTGCTCCACATGGGGCTCTGCAGCCCCTTCCCACCAGGTGCGTCCCAGGGCCTCCTACATATCCTGCAGCCTGCTTTCTGCAGATCCTTACCTCCCTGAGCTGGCAGCATGGACACACCCTTCCATTAAGCCCCCATTGCTTTCTTGTCCTTCTTCTTCTTCTCCTTCTTCTTCTTCTTCTTCTTCTTCTTCTTCTTCTTCTTCTTCTTCTTCTTCTTCTTCGTCTTCTTCTTCTTCTTTCTTTTTTTGGTGATGTCTGGCTGATGATGTTATAATTGCAGCTACTCTCATTTTCACTGTCTCGGCCTTTAGAAAACAGTCATATTCACAGTAGGAAAACTGAAAACTCCCTCCTCCTCACTGTGACATGCAGAACAACAGCCAGCCTGCAGGGACACGGTGGTGGATGGGCATCCCTCACGAGGTTGCCTCCTCCTGGGATGAGGCAGCAGGGGAGGTGCCAGGTGCTGAGCCACAGATCACCAGGGCCAATGCCTGCAGTCCCGGAAAGAGCAGCAGCACCCAGGGCAGAGGCTGCCCTCCGTTTTACTTTGGTTGGGTGCTGGATCAATGTGGCCTGTGGTCCTAGCTCTCACAGCAGACTGGCCAGTTTTCTATCACACTTCCATTCCCACCAGGGGAAAATGGCACCTTCCATGACCTGGGGAGGGATTTTCTGGGGTGTGACTGCTTAGTGCTACCTGGGACGGTCCTGGGGCCATTGTCTTCAAGGTAGATGGATGATAGAGATACCTCTTCACACTCATATACACATAGACAGGTCAGACTGTGTGCCAGGATCAAGTGGCCCAAGATCCTGTGCTGGGGAAGATGAAGAGGAGTGAAGAAAACGAAGAGCCCGAGCCTTTCAACTCAGCACAGGGCCTGGGATTTGAAAGTAAACTGGGCATAATGAGCAAGTGCATCCAGGGGAAGGGACATCACACTCCAGGGAGATACCGGCACACCCCTGTTCACTGATGCACTTTCACCTTGCAGCAGGGGACAGATTCAGTGGCCTCCCATCATTAAGGCAATGGAGTACCCTCTCCGAAGGATTTCCTAATGTCAGCAGCCCAGTTCAGAACACGGTTCCTGGCTCAGATGATGGAGGTGATCATGGTCTGATTCAAATTCTCTTTTTAGAGAAAGGAAGGTATGTGGGAAGAGGGCAGCTTGTGCAGAGCCTCAGGGATGGTCCCTGATTTGTAAGGGAGGTGGGAATGGGGAGGTGAAGGGCCCTGGCCTCTTGCTAGTGGCCAGCCACATCTAAAGCCACCATCAGACAGCACAGCTAAAGGTACAGGGACAGGGACTCCCCCAAGAGGCTGTTCCCCAGAAGATAGGGGCAAAGGCTGTGCACAGCAGGGGTCTGCTCCCCACAGGGAGAGTCTGGGCTCAGGCCCTGCACCCTGTGAGAACAAAGGAGAAACATCTCAGGAAATGAGGCCCCTGTGAAGTAGCTTTATCAGCTGTGTAGAAAAGCTCACTCAGATGGAAGCTCCTATTCTGGAGCACACATAGTCCTTAAAGACCCCAAATGAGGAAAAAGAAACAGCAAGTCGATAAGCAAACAACAAATACACAAAACAGAAACACAAAAATATCTACACCTAGCAATAAACCATTAAGTGATGAAACCTACGTAAGTGAAACTAAGAAACAGAATCGAAGACCAGAAAACATCTGAATCAATAGCAAAGGGTCTCATGATCCCAGGTACCTAGATCCATGCAGTAAAGGGATAAATCCCACCTAAACTGTTCCATGAAACCACAGCCATGACAAGAAGGTTCCAAACAGGCAAGAATTCCAAGAGGGATTCAGGTGCACATGAGGAGAGTGTCTCTGCTTAATCCTAAAACATGTTACAGGATCTCAGCAATTAGTGGAAGCCATCTGAAGCCAGAGGAGAGACAGAAACCAGTCCATGCACAGAGGAGCCGGGCCAGAGGCAGACCTAGAATTCATTTGAAATTTACTTTAATTTGAAACACAAAAAATTTGGCATTGCGTGTTAATGATAAATCAAACACACACACACTTACAAATAAAGAAAAGCCGGTGTAACAAGTATTTGGAGCTAATTATTTTAAAATGGCAAAGGCTTACTTTGCACTATGCTCGACTATAAATTCCTATGGAGTAAATAGCAAACTCCACACACATCACCACAATAAAATAACCGCAAGGATGCAAATCCACACCCCCATTCTATATATTGCTTCATTTTTATTCATCACCCTCTGTTCCTAGTGACGGAGACCTGACCTAACTCAAGGCACTGTTCCTGCAGTCAGCGCAGCACCCAGGGAGGGTAGCATGTGCTCAAGGCTCACAGAGCCCTCAGGCACAGGGCATCTGCACCAGGCCACAGGGGCCAGGGTCTTTTCTCTCTGGTCTCTGTCACCACCTCTCCGTTCTCAGGGACATGACATCTCTGGGGCTTTCTCACAGCCTGGTCACATTCTTCTTGAAAACAGGGAGACAGGCAGAGTCTCTGTTTGTCACCCTGGTGGGAGGTGAATCTGTGCATCTCAGAGCCACATGCCTGGGTGGACCACCAGGCCTCTGTCCCCCAGAGCCCTCTGCTGGGCTGTGGAGGAGACACTTGGGCCTCTGAAATCTCCTATTTCCCCCATGCCCTGTTCCCACCCTGGAGTCCTCTGGTCAGCAGGGGTGAAGTGTTGGGGGACGGAAAACAGAAAACCAGGCTTTCCTCAGGGGATGCTCGTGGCAGCTTCTGTGGTTTGATTATTTTTCCATTCTCAGCACCCTCCCCTTTCTGAGGCAACTCATGCCTCCTGTTGTGACTTTTTTTTTTCCTTTTTAAAAGAAAGAGGTTTATTTTGGGTCAGGGTTTTTTTTTTTTTTTAAATACCATCTTCATGTAATTTTTTTTTTATTGGTTGTTCAAAACATTACAAAGCTCATGACATATCATCTTTCATACATTTGATTCAAGTGGGTTATGAACTCCCATTTTTACCCCAAATACAAAGTGCAGAATCACATTGGTTATACATCCACATTTTTACATAATGCCATATTAGTGACAGTTGTATTCTGCTACCTTTCCTATCCCCTACTATGCCCCCTCCCCTCCCCTCCCATCTTCCCTCTCTACCCCATCTACTATTGTTCAATTCTCTCCCTTGTCCCCCCCCTTTCCCCTCACAACCTCTTATATGTAATTTTGTGTAACAGTGAGGGTCTCCTTCCATTTCCATACAATTTCCCTTCTCTCTCCCTTTCCCTCCCACCACTTGTCTCTGTTTAATGTTAATCTTTTCCTCATGCTCTTCCTCCCTGCTCTGTTCTTAGTTGCTCTCCTTATATCAAAGAAGACATTTGGCATTTGTTTTTTAAGGATTGGCTAGCTTCACTTAGCATAATCTGCTCTAATGCCATCCATTTCCCTGCAAATTCCATGATTTTGTCATTTTTTAGTGCTGCATAATACTCCATTGTGTATAAATGCCACATTTTTGTATCCATTCATCTAATGAAGGGCATCTAGGTTGGTTCCACAGTCTAGCTATTGTGAATTGTGCTGCTATGATTATTGATATGGCAGTATCCCTATAGTATGCTCTTTTAAGGTCCTCAGGGAATAGTCTGAGAAGGGCAATTGCTGGGTCAAATGGTGGTTCCATTCCCAGCTTTCCCAGGAATCTCCATACTGCTTTCCAAATTGGCTGCACCAATTTGCAGTCCCACCAGCAATGTATAAGTGTACCCTTTTCCCCACATCCTCGCCAGCACTTGTTGTTGTTTGACTTCATAATGGCTGCCAATCTTACTGGAGTGAGATGGTATCTTAGGGTGGTTTTGACTTGCATTTCTCTGACAGCTAGAGATGGTGAGCATTTTTTCATGTGCTTGTTGATTGATTGTATGTCCTCCTCTGAAAAGTGTCTCTTCAGGTCCTTGGCCCATTTGTTGATTGGGTTATTTGTTATCTTATTGTTTAATTTTTTTGAGTTCTTTGTATATTCTTGATATTAGGGCTCTATCTGAAGTGTGAGGAGTAAAAATTTGTTCCCAGGATGTAGGCTCCCTGTTTACCTCTCTTGTTGTTTCTCTTGCTGAGAAAAACTTTTTAGTTTAAGTAAGTCCCATTTGTTGATTCTTGTTATTAAATCTTGGGCTATGGGCATCTTATTAAGGAATTTGGAGCCCAACCCCACAATATGTAGATCGGAGCCAACTTTTTCTTCTATCAGATGCAGAGTCTCTGGTTTGATATCAAGCTCTTTGATCCATTTTGAGTTAACTTTTGTGCATGGCGAGAGAAAGGGGTTCATCTTCATTTTATTGCATATGGATTTCCAGTTTTCCCAGCACCATTTGTTGAAGATGCTATCTTTCCTCCATTGCATACTTTTAGCCCCTTTATCAAATATAAGAAAGTTGTAATTTTATGGATTGGTCTCTGTGTCCTCTATTCTGTACCATTGGTCCACCCGCCTGTTTTGGTACCAGTACCATGCTGTTTTTGTTACTATTGCTCTGTAGTACAGTTTGAAATCTGGTATCGCTATACCTCCGGATTCACTCTTCCTGCTTAGAATTGCTTTTGCTATTCTGGGTCTTTTGTTTTTCCATATGAATTTCATGATTGCTTTATTTATTTCTACAAGAAATGCCGTTGGGATTTTGATTGGCATTGCATTAAACCTGTAGAGAACTTTGGGTAATATCGCCATTTTGATGATGTTAGTTCTGCCTATCCAAATACAGAAACAACATACCGGAATCTATGGGACACAATGAAAGCAGTTTTAAGAGGGAAATTCATTTCCTGGGGTTCATTCCTCAAAAAACAAGAAAAACCAACAAATAAATGAACTCACACTTCATCTCAAAACCCTAGAAAAGGAAGAGCAAAACAACAGCAAAAGTAGTAGAAGACAAGAAATAATTAAAATCAGAGCAGAAATCAATGAAATTGAAACAAACAAACAAAAAAAAACCATTGGAAAAATTGATAAAACTAAAAGTTGGTTCTTCGAAAAAAATAAAAAAGATCGATAGACCCTTAGCCATGCTAACGAAGAGAAGAAGAGAGAGAACTCAAATTACTAACATACGGGATGAAAAAGGCAACATCACAAAGGACACTACAGAAATACAGAAGATAATTAGAAAGTATTTTGAAACCCTATATTCCAATACAATAGAAGATAGTGAAGATATCGATAAATTTCTTAAGTCATATGATCTGCCCAGATTGAGTCAGGAAGACACACACAATTTAAACAGACCAATAACAAAGTAAGAAATAGAAGAAGCCATCAAAAGACTACCAACCAAGAAAAGCCCTGGACCAGATGGGTATACAGCAGAGTTCTACAAAACCTTCAAAGAAGAATTAATACCAATACTTTTCAAGTTATTTCAAGAAATAGAAAAAGAAGGAGCTCTTCCAAATTCATTCTATGAGGCCAACATCACCCTGATCCCGAAACCAGACAAAGACACTTCAAAGAAAGAAAACTACAGACCAATATCTCTAATGAACTTAGATGCAAAAATCCTCAATAAAATCCTGGCGAATCAAATACAAAAGCATATCAAAAAAATTGTGCACCATGATCAAGTAGGATTCATCCCTGGGATGCAAGGCTGGTTCAATATACGGAAATCAATCAATGTTATTCACCACATCAATAGACTTAAAGATAAAAACCATATGATCATCACGATAGATGCAGAAAAAGCATTTGACAAAGTACAGCATCCTTTATGTTCAAAACACTAGAAAAACTAGGGATAACAGGAACTTACCTCAACATTGTAAAAGCTATATATGCTAAGCCTCAGGCTAGCATCATTCTAAATGGAGAAAAACTGAAGGCATTCCCTCTAAAATCTGGAACAAGACAGGGATGCCCTTGCTCACCACTTCTATTCAATTTAGTTCTTGAAATACTAGCCAGAGCAATTAGACAGACAAAAGAAATTAAAGGCATAAAAATAGGAAAAGAAGAACTTAAATTATCACTATTTGCGGATGATATGATTCTATACCTAGAAGACCCAAAAGGGTCTTCAAAGATACTACTAGAACTAATAAATGAATTCAGCAAAGTGGCAGGATATAAAATCAACACGCATAAATCAAAGGCATTCCTATATATCAGCAACAAAACTTCTGAAATGGAAATGGAAAAAATGGAAATGACGAAAAACACTCCATTCACAATATCCTCAAAAAAAATTAAAATACTTGGGAATCAACCTAACAAAAGAGGTAAGAGATTTATACAATGAAAACTACAGAAACCTACAGAGAGAAATAGAAGAAGATCTTAGAAGATGGAAAAATATACCCTGTTGTGACTTAAATGAGAGAAAATCTACATGATGCACTAAAAAAGGAATGAGAAGAAACAGATTGGAATGTATAAATTACTATATCGTAATGTAACACGACTTTAATAAACAGAAACACAGAGGGTGAGTCTTCATCTTATAACCAGATAGGAGAGACTTTCTACCTTAAATGGAGAGTAATAGGCCATACAGGGACTTACATATGTGACTGCATAATATTTTAAACTTGTGCTTCTTAATATGCATGGTAAATAAATAAAAGGATGTGAAAGCTGTGAAAATGTTCATAACACAGAAGGCAGGGCATTTGCATCCTCGTGAGTAAAGCACACTCATAGCTCTGCCAATGCGAAAGCTAACAGCTCAATAGAAATGAGCAAGAGCCATGAACAGGCAAGACAAGACAGAAGAAGACCTGTGAGAGGACACACATTTGAGAAAAATACTCACGTTCATTATGAATGAAAACAGCACTAAACAAAGCTTGGTGGCTGTTGTACTCTTTAGCCTGGCAAATGATATTTGACCTATCTCCTTTACAGCCGACTATGCTGAAATGAGCAACTTCAAGGTGTGTTTCCAGGGATTATATGGGTTCACATCTAACTGTGGACATATTATTTGTTCCCCTAATTTCACCCCTTAGTATTTATGGAAGCAAGTCATCAGAGGTGTAAAACATGGAACGTGCTCCTTTGTGAGGATAGTAGTTTCCAGTCTCAGAAAGCACTGATCCGTGATGGGATTCTGATTGAGAGGGGAAAAGTGGGGTAGTTTTACGTGTGAGAATGGGCTGCACTAGATGAGCTAAAGATCAGTCCAAGGCTGAAATTGTACTATCGCACTGCTCCACCCCTGGTGAGATCAGTGCAGGAAATGTTTCCTGCCCTTTAATGAAGGTGATGATGGTGCTGCTGCTGCTGCTGATGTAGTGATGATTATGAAGCCTATGATGGTGACAGTGCTGCTAGTATGTGGTGGTGACTATGGTGTTGGTGAAAATAGTGGTGACAGTGTTAACAACGGCAGTGATGATGGTCATTGTGGTGAAGGTCATGGTGATGATGATGGTGAAGGTGGTGAAGGTCACTGTGATGATGATGGTGATGGTGGTGAGGGTTATGGTGATGATGGTGATGGTGGTGAAGGTCATTGTGATGATGATGGTGATGGTGGTGAAGGTTATGGTGATGATGATGGTGCAAGGTTGTGAAGGTTATGGTGAGTGAGATGGTAATGGTGGTGAAGGTTATGGTGATGATGGTGATGGTGATGAAGGTCATGGTGATGATGATGGTGAAGGTCACGGTGATGATGATGGTGATGATTGTGAAGGTCCTGGTGATGATGATGGTGAAGGTGATGAAGGTTATGATGATGATGGTGAAGGTGGTGAAGGTCATGGTGATGATGGTGGTGAAGGTGATGAAGATCATGGTGATGATAATGGTGAAGGTGGTGAAGGTCATGGTGATGATGATAGTGAAGGTGGTAGTGCTGGTGATAATAAATGGAAACTTCCTGGGTAACCATATAAAATTATACTAATGGGTTAGTGATGATGGGGTGGTGGTGAGAGCAAGACAAGGTGATGGCTAGCATTCGTAAAGCAGTGGCATTTGCCAATCTCACCCTTGGAAGACTTTTATGTGGATTAAACCTCATTTCAACCTCACAGCACCCTGGTGAGTGGAATCATTGCTTTCCTCACTCTATACCCACGGGCAGTAAGGCAGACAGGACTTGCTTGGCCTATCACAGGAAGCACCAGGAGGCTGCAGGTGTTTCCCGGCCACTGTGAGGGTTCACAGTCTTCTGTGGGGTCCAGCATTCCCAACGTGGCCGACATTAGCACTGACTGGGAATTTCAGTTGGAACACTAATGCTGAGAACTCACCCTGGCACAATTCCCCTGGTGCCTTGGAGGAGCCTCAACACGCATTTCTAGGCAGGTCACCTGCACGTGTAACCTGCAGCCTGAGCTGAGAGCCCTGGCTCAGATCCTCTGCCAGCAGCTCCCTGAGGCCCAGAGGCCTCCCAGTCGCCTGAGTCCATGTGAGCCCCACAACACCCTGTCACACATCTCCCCAGGTCCAGGGCGATACCTTCTCTAGTCGAAGTGGAAATTCTTTCCTCTTCAGGGTTCTGCTCAGGACAATTCATCTCTACCTGAAGTTATGGTTGACTTTGTCCTTTAAAGTCTCCTCTGTGGAGCATTTAACCCTCAAATTCTGGTGTAGGTGGGCGCTTTGGGAGGGAGCCTAGGTTAGGGGGTCCCCAGGATGGTCATCTGACGGGACTTGGGCTGGTGAGGAGGGCCTGAGCTGGCCCTCGTGCTCCCTACTGCCACCAGGCGAGGCCCTCTGCCAGGCGGTGATGCAGGAGAGAGCCCTGGGTGTTGGACTCCCGGCCTCCACAGCTGGGAGAAACCGATTTATTTTCTTTATAAATCACCCAGTCTGGAATTTTGTTGTAGCAGCAGAAAACAGACTAAGACAGCAAATTGCACACCTGTGGGTATCACCTTTTAAAGTAAGGGCATGAGAAGAGGGAGCTGACTCATGGGGCTTGAGTCCATGACTGTTTCAAATTCTTTTGTCACCTTCAAATCAGAAAAGAAGAAATAATCGCATAATATGTAATGGTTGGGTCTGGGGTGTCAACAGACTCCCAGGCTAACCCATGTGTGGCGATGGGCAGTCCCAAAAGTGCTTCATTAAGACTTTCCAGGCATTGGTCATAACCGTCTCTCCTGATGACCCTCCCTCCCACTTCAGGTACCGTCCCTCTAGTCTGGTGGTCTCTGGTCCTGCTCGGCTTCCCATTCCACCCTCTCTGGCCTGGCCGCCCTCTATGCACTAGCTCCTGCCCCAGGCCCTTGCACGTGCTATGCCTTCCTTTTGGAGTGCTATTCCAGCCACTCACTCAGGAGGCATCCAGGTCTGCATTCAAGCGCCACTTCTCAGCAAGGCTTTGGTGGCTGCTTGTCTGCCAGGGGGGCACTCCTTTCCTACTCTGTGAATCATCACCTTGATCGATTTGTTTATTAACTTATTCTAAAAAAAAATGTGTTGCACTTGGCACTTCCTGAAATTACTTTAAGCTTTTCTCCCAGCCTCTCCATGTAGCACACAAGGCCGGTGAGGCAGGCTTTTAAGTTGACATGGGCAAACCTGGTGCATGGAAAGCGCTGGGGACCCTGGACTTGTATCTGCTGAATGGATGCAGGAAGGACTGAATGGAAAGGGAAATGTTTCCCCGGAAGCATGAATGCAGGGAGGTAAGACTTGAAGGCCTCGAGGAGCATTTAGAGAAGAGTCTGATCACATAAAGAACTTGCAAATCTGGGGAGTTCCTGGGTCAGGGCCTCTCAGGAAATCTCCTCACCTGCTGGACCTGTGACCACCTCAGAGACCTGCAGCCCTCTGCTGGCCAGAGCCCCACCCACAGCTACAGGGGGTGAAGGGAGGGAGTGCAGCAGCCTGTCTCCAGTCTCCCCTTGTGATTAGCAGCTGTCTCCCCTGCTATTTTAGCAATTAATTTCCCCTGCTGAGCTGGGTAGCCTCCCTCTTGCAGAAAACAGATGACATTTCACTTTGGAGAAAAGAATCCATTGTTCCCTGAAATGGGACGCACTGGAAGCCCGCATTTCCTTTCCTATCTATTATAAACGGATCTTCCAAACAAAATGATTAAAATAAATAGCCTGAGTTCCAAGTCAGTTTATGACTTGAAGAACTTTTCCTCCCCTTTCATGGTATCCAGAGAGATGATTTAATGGATAAGGTAATTGCACTTGCCAACACTGACTGGGCCCCAGCAGGATGCCCTGGAGCAGGTCCTCAGACCTGGGCACCCTTGGGCTTCTGAGGGCAGGATGTGGGCAGCCCGTTTTTTGCCTTAGCTCTGTCTGTGGTTTGCCAGCAGCGGGGAAGGGAGCTGGATTGATGTCCAGGCAGGCTTGCTTATTTTTCTTCAGATGCAGAAGCTTGGACTACTCCCAGGGCTGCAGCATCCCCTTTCCCTCTCCTCTGTCCTGCACAGAAGTGCTCAGTGCCACCAAATCCACCCAAGTCTCAAAAAATAAAAATAAAAAAATGAGGCACACTTAACTGAATGGAGCCACTTTGAATGAGAAACCTGAAACAGGGTCACCCTTCTGCTGAACAGGGGAGGCCACGGTCAGGAGGAAGCAGCCAGAGTAGATGAGGTGGGTGTGTGAGGAGGAGCTGAGGCCCAGTTCTCACCTGCAGTGCTGACCGCTGCTTATTGTTAGAGGAAGAGTGGGATCATTGTGGAGACCTGAGGACAGGCAGGCAGGGGAAGGAGGCAGCTGCCTTTTCCTGGGCTGCCCTCCCCTTCTTCCTCCCTCCCACAGCCACACCCTCCCCCCAGGGTCCCTGCACTCTCTACTCCAGCTCCCTGATAATTGCCACGTGGAGGCCTCACTGCCTGGCTCTTCTGAGAAGTGATTAGGAAGAGGACCCTGTGCTGGCTTCTGGGTTCAGATGTTTTATCTCAATTACATGAAATTCAGAAAGAAGAAAAGGCAGTTTCACTTCAGTTTCCTGGTCTCCCTGTGCTTTGGTGAGTTCCAGAAATAATGGGGTTTAGAATCTAGGTGATTTAAGGACTTTCAAAGACTCTCATGGTGACACCAAGTCCCATCTCAGCTGCCACCCACTTCCACCTAGAATGGCACAGAATCGCAGCTCAGAGACAGAGCGTGGAATTTATCTTCTTTACAGAAGTCTTGCTTTTCACTTTGCAAAGGCTGAAAAATATTGGTGGTCAGCTTTTTGGTCACTATAATGAACTCCCTGAGATAATCAGCTTACAAAGAGGGAAGGTTTGCTTTAGCTTTTGGATTTAGAGGCTGCGGTCCATGATCAAGCAAACCCAGGGCCTTGGCCCTCTGGTGGGCATGCTGGAGGGTAGAGGGAGCCTGGGCCAGAATCAAGCCGCTCACCTCGTGGCTGAGAAGCAAAACGGGAACAGGAAGGGGTGGCAGCCCCCAAGCCCTTCCAGGACAACCCCCAGAGACCTGAGCACCTCCTCCCCTTCCTTGCCTTCCTTCTCACCTTAGCTCTAACATAACAACTTTATTTTTTCAAAATCAATCTTTAAAGATTTATTGAGGTTCAATTAACAAATGCCACCTGAGAGAGAGAGAGAGAGTGTGTGTGTCTGTGTGTGTGTGTGTGTGTTTTACCATCTGCTGGGGGAAGTGACAGAAACCACCACAGTCCAGCTCCCTAGCAGCCATCACCTGCACAGCAACCGCTTGGACCTGTGTGAAGCACAATGAAGACCCCTCCTGGCACATGTCAAGGAGACAATGCCACCTGCTCATCATGGTTACTGCACTAGAGGGACAGAACTGTCATCGACATGGCTGAGCTGGACACTTTTGGCCAACTTCTCTGGCTCCCCACCCACCAGCCCAGCATGGCAGGCTGGCCGCGTGACACAGCTCCCCACACCCTCGGGGATGCAATAGGTCTCAGAGGGCCACCTGTCCTGCCTCCTTCAGTTCAGCAGGACAGGAGAGCCAGGGTGGGGAGGGACCTAGGAGTCCATCCACAGAGGAGTGGAGGAGGGAAACCTGGCCGCTGTAGCTGCCAATTAGCTTTGAAGGAGAAGGACTCCCCCATGACCCTGCTAGGGGTTGACTGCAGCGGTCACTGCCAAGGCTGGTTCCCTCCTCTGCGGGTCCTTTTTATTTTTCTGCTCTTCTGATTCCAAGTCTTCATCACCTGTCCAACAGCCTAGCTTCCCCTGCATTCCTGACTCTTCACTCCACACCGTTGAGTGTTTTGCTTCCTGTTTTTAAAATGGGAAATCAAGGAAATTGCAAAATTTGTTTGTTTGTTTTCCTAAGAGCTGTTAAATTAGAAAAAATATTTCGCAGGACTGCAAGGTGGAAAATTCAATCCGGGATCAAAAGGCACAGTGGGGCGCAGAGGTGGAGCAGCCTCATAGCACCAAGAGCCAGAGGGAGGGCCGAGGGGATGTGGTGAGTGAGAACCGCAGTGGGGAGGAGGGGGCAGGCTGTGCCTTAGGATGCATCCTGGGAAGGTAATATGTCAGGGTGATGTTCAGTGGCTTGAATAAGATGGTGACCTCCTGTCTATAATGGCAAGTTAAAGGCAGGCTGTCTGAGGCTGGTGGGTACCTCTAGTAACTTGAGGGATGCAATGTCCTTCCATTTTTCTGGTTAACTGATACAATTCAAAATCCAGGCTACTGCATTACCCAGAATGGCTGCTCATGCTCCATTTGTTACATCCATATTCTGACTGCAAAAAGGAATGGGAGACAGAAGAAGCCAATGGGTTACACCCTCTTTTCTGCATCTGCTCTTTCTAGGGAGCCTCTTGAGAACCATCCAGGACCTGCCAGTTCACACAATGCTGGGCATGGTGTGACCATGAGTAAGACTGAGGTTTTGAGTTTGGAGAGGGAGAGAGGTTGTGTATCGGGTGGGCAGCCTTCTCCCCTGTCCTCCTGCTGTTTGCTGCACATGGAAGGGTTTCCATGAAACCCAGATTTGCATGGGATGAGGGTCTGTGGGGATGGCACCCACTGCAGGGCTCAGAGGGACCAGAGGACCAGTGCAGGACCAGGGCTCCAGCTCCTGTGCAGGAACCCTGTGGGGCAGCCTTCCCTGTGTGCTCCCTGAGACCTCAACAACCCTGCCCACTGGGGCCAGGGGCAGAGGAGGCCAGGGTCCTGCTGGTCTGATGCCTGAGCCCTTGCACACTGCTCTGCATGGAGTTTATTTGGGACATTCTCCCCAGGTGTCATCTGCTTGCCCCCAGATTCCTGAACTGGATGCTGTCGAGAGCAGGGATGGGGCTCTGCAGACAGGACTAAGTGGGAGGTGCCACCTTCCTGCTGAGGGGGAGGACAATGGCAGTGTTAGCAACACAAGATCTTAGACCACCCGCGGGAGCCTGTGGGCCTCCCAGGGCACTGACAGCATCGTCTCTCAAACTGCACACTCGGTGCTAGAATCACAGGCTGGTGCTTTTATAATATTTATCTGCTTCAATCCCCATCGTGCTGAGTGGCAGAGACTTAGTGGATTCCAGGGCATCTCAGGCAGCTTGGCCCTGCTCTGTGCCATCTCTCAAGGTTACACCTGCTTCTCTGGTTACTCCTGAGATGAGCACAATCTCTACCCGTAGGGGTTCATCCACGGTGATGATGCAACATCTGTCCTGTGCCCCCTGACTCACAGCTCCCAGGGCACTCGAGCTACAGCAGGGAGCCCGGGCAGCATGAAAACTAAGCCGTGTGTCTCAGGTGGAGTTTCAAGACTCATAATGTCTTTGCAAAGTAACTTACGTGACATTGGTTATGGTTGGGCAATGAGGTGTCCACCAAAGCTCCCGGCCAACACAGGAATACTCAGCAGGGAGGTGACTGGATGGTTTGAATGGACTGAGTGTGACCTTAGGCAGGTGGGGTGGCAGGAGGAGGTGGGTCACTGGGCATGCCCTGGAAGGTGTCTCTTCCCTGCTGGCCCTTTCTCCTGCTCTGCTTCCTGACTCACCAAGAATGGAGTAGCACCCCTCCACTGTGCCCACCCGCCATGATGTTTGCCATGCGTTTGGGTCCGGAGCAAGGGACTCAGCCCATCATGGACTGAACTTCTGTAACGTGAGCCAAAATAAACTCTCCTCTAAGTTTCTCTTGTCAGGTCTTTTGGACTCAGCAATGAAAAGCTGACAATGTTTAATGAATTTTTTTGACATAATCATAGATGACTCTGTTGGAAATAATAAAAATCCCCCACACCTTATACCCCAGTGCCCCAGAGCAACAGTGTGCAAAGCTACAACCCAACAGCACATCCGTGACATCCGTGATGGTGAGGCAGGACACACAGCATTGGGGCCCCAGTCCTTCCACACCACACCTGCTCCCTGCCCACCCTCCCTTCACCCCTGGATCAGCCAATGAGCTCTCTGTTGATATAAATTGCCCAGCACCCTACAGGGCCCTCCTGACAGCTCCTGCTCAGCACCCTTCATCATCCCTGGTGACCCCTCTCCACCATCTTCCAGGGAGGAAGTTCAGGCTCTGATTCTCCCCAGGGGTGAGTGGGCCACAGTTGTTTTCATTGAGTTTGGCTGATGTAGGATAATTATTATCTAAGCTTTTCTTCTACTCTCTAACTTCCCCTTTCCTGGTTCTGGGGTCTTGGGCTTTGGTTGGGGTTGATTTTTAAGTGTGTTTCCAGGACATGAGATTTGGGCTTCAGTTTGGGATCTGGGGCTGAAAATCAACCCAGAGAACTCACTAGCACGTCACCCTTGGCAGCTGCAAGGTCCCTGGCACATCTGTATTCTTCCCTCCACCTCCCCAAATCTTCTTGTGCTTGTTTTATAGATAATCTTAAGGTTCTTTTAATTTGGTCTCAGCAGAAGGAATAGAGAATGGTTCATTCCTGCTGAAAATTAAGGTCTCTAATATGTGTCGTGTGTGTAAACAAACCTGTGAAATAGTGGTTAGATGTTTCTAAAGGACTCTAATGAGAGCCTGGCTAGATAGGGGAGGGAAGGTGCATTTCCAACACCAGCATCTTTGTGGAGGGACTTCTGTAACCCAGAGCACAGGACCAAGCCTTGGGCACAGTATCCATGACAGTTCATGCAACTGATACCCAGAAGCTGTGCACACTCTGAATCACCCCAGAGGGCACCTCACCAGGCAAAGAGGAAGGAGATGATCAGAAACAGAAGATGGAACTGATTACATGGTTTTAAATAAACCATAAATTTTACAACAGTATTAGATTCACAGGCAAGTGGAGAAGGTAGCACAGACCCCACAGACCCACACTCAATTTTCCCTTCTATGCACATCTCACATGAATGTGACACATTTTTCAAAATAACGAACTAAAATTGTTACAGTATCATTAAAGGCCACATGTTTTCAACTTGTTTTTAAACCCAACAAAAGGTCCTCCTTCTGCTCCAGGACCTCATCTGGATACCACGCCACACGTGATTGCCTGTCTCCTCAGGTGCCCCTCAGGTGTGACGGAGCCTCAGCTCTCCTCCTTTCTGATGACCCCAGTGGTTTTGAGGGTCAGGTTCTGGGGATGTCCATGAGGCTCTTTCAGGAATAGACAGGGGCCAGGGTTTGGGGAGGAAGATCACAGAGGTAAAGTGCCATGACCTTCACGTGCTTCAAGGCTGGGATTCTCTGTGGGACTTCTCCCTGTGGATGCTGTCCTCATCACCTGGCTGAGGTGAGGCCACTTGCTTTTGTTGTTAATTTTCTTGTTTTTCTCTTTGGAAACAAGCCATGATGAGCAGCCCACAAGTGGAGAGCCAAACTCCTGAGGAAGGAGTGTCCACCTGCGTATTTCATTCCTGGCTTGGGAGATGTGTTGACATTTTCATTTACTGATGTTTTAATTACTTATTAATCTCAGTATGGAATTGCGTGTATTTATTTTATATTTCGGATAGTAACTCAGAGCTTCCTCCTTATTCTGGTGCCCATGTGTCGCACCCGATCCTTCAGGGTGTCTTTCTGTTGGCTCCTGTCTTCTGCTGGCATGCCGCCATCTTGGTATGTGAGCACATCTTTCCTTTCTGGAACTGCAGAATGTCCATGCCCGGTCTCAGTCCTGTCGAGTTGTTATAAGAAAACACTCCAAACTGAGAGACCAATAAGCAACAGAGGTAAAGCATTTCTCACAGTTATGGAGGCTGAAAATACAAGATCAAGTCACCTACAGATTGCCTGGTGAGGGTCACTTCTTGGGGCACAGATGTCCTCACAGGTGTCATGCTGAGGGTCTGTTACAAGGGCACTAATCCCACCCATGAGGCTCACCCTCCAGACTCTCATCCCAGAGTCAGAGTTCCCGCCTCCTAGCGCCATCACCATGGAAATTAATATTTCTGTATATAAATTTTGGGGATATAGACAATGCTGGACATGGGAACTTTGACTTGGTGACAGTGGAAACAGGAACAAGTCAGGAGACACAACAACGTAGAGGCTCAGGTTTGATTAGGGCTTCTGCTGGGAGAAGGGAGTCACAGCTCTGAGCAGGGTGCCAGGCTACTCCCCAACAAAGGGACAGTTAGTGCTCTTCATGCTCATTGTTTGCAAGGGAGGGGACAGAGTTTTGGGAACGTTAACTGTCCTTAGGTACATTTTAAAGGTGTGTTGTTGTGCTATATTTTTTCCCCACAAGGTCACTTTCACTTTGAGGAAGATATGGTCAGCCGGTCCTCCTGGAGCCAAGTGTTGGTTTCTTAATTTCGGGGCCACATTCTGTCTAACCGTCCGTCTTGTGATGGGGATGTGGTGCTGCGAGTTAAGGCCCAGAGTGCGTTTGCCATTGTTCCCAGGGTGGTCTCTAGCTGTCTCACAAATGTGCAGACCACAGGCTGTGCTGTGTTTCCTGCCCAGTCCTGGACTCATTCATCCTCCCAAGGTCCCTGATCCCTGATGCTCAGTGGGGGCACTGCAGTTGAATGTGCTCAGGGTGTGGCTGCTCCCCTGCCAGCCAGGAGAGGACAGGTGATAGCAAGAGGGTCCCTGGCCCTTAGAGGAAGAGGGACCCTAGGAAACTAATTTGAACTAGAGCCTGCTGTGGGGTGCCCTTCAGTGATGCCAGCAGCCCTCTGCACTCTGAGGGGTGGGGGGTAGCAGGAAGATCAGGTCTGAAGCCATCCTGGGTGATTTGTTGAGACTCTGTCCAGAAATAAATTGTAATGAAGGGGCTGGGGCACAGCTCAGTGGTAGACGCTGACCCAGCATGCTGAAGGCCCAGGGTTTGTCCCCAGTACTGCACAAAAGCCTACCTCCTTCATTGGGTGCACATGAGTTTCGGTTGTGTCTTCTTGGACAGTGGCACCTTGTCACTCTAACTCCCTTATCTCCAATGACCTTCCCTGATGCCAATTCTGCTTTGTCTGAAACTTGTGGAGGCCAACCTTACAGGTGACTGAGTTACACTCCCTGGCTGGGTGCTGAGGCTCTCAGTCGCAGAAATGTGGAACCCTTCTTGGGTGTGAGGGTCGGTGTCTCGTGCATGGGTGTGTCTTGCTACAGCCCCATGGGTGAAGCTATGCTCACCTGTTCCTTTGTAATATAACCCCTTGCTCTATTTAGGATAGAATCTTCCATGGAAGTGCCTTGTGTGTGTCCTCTTCATTTACTGTGCCTTTGGGTGTGGCCTACCCAGGTGTCAGTCAACCTGCTGACAGTGGACATCATGAAACCTGACCCCTTGCCTCATTTGAATAGCTTCTCCTCAATAAAAGGGGTCAGCGCGTGCTCTCGCTCTCTCTCTTTCTGCGGACCCTTAAGGTCAGAGGAGCCATCACAGCGACCCCAAAGAAAAAGGTATTTGTGTCTCTTGTGTGGTTATTTCGTGCAGCCCAGTTAGCCCAGTTTAACTGGAGTGACCCCTGAGCCTTTTAGTTGCGAGAACAGAAAACCGACAGAAACTGACACAAGTAGGCCAGGGCTTTGTCTTGTTCTCTTCTTCTTCTGTTAGTGTTAACACACGTCTCTCTGTGTGCATCTCTGTATTTAAAGCGGGTTACTTGTGGAGAGTGTGAAGTTGGGTCTTATTTTTAGTTCATCTGCTCTGATGATCTCCGTGATTTAATTAGTACATTCAGACCTTTCACTTTTACTTTGATAGAGATGGATGGGAGCTCACCACCCCGTACCTCTGTTCAATGCATTACATTCTCATTTGTTTCTTCTTCTTTTTTTTTTTTGCCTTTTTTTCTGGTTTTAACTTCACATTTAAACATTTCCTTTTGTTTCCTCTTGATTGTACTTCTTTGTAAAGTGTGTTTATAAAACACACTTCAATCCAAGTCCACTGTCAAGGTAGACTGTGCCAGTTCAAGGTGGGCAGGTGTCTTGGGAAGAGTATTCCTGATTCTTCCTCCCACACCTGGTGAATGTGGCTGGACTTCCTTTCCTTATCTCCGTGCTGCAAGCACCCATTGTTTGTTGCCTTACTCTATGGAATTAAACAAGCAGCTAGACTTTAAGCCTATTAACGAGAGCCATATAAGGCTCGCTGTCTGGCCCTCCTGGGGGCTCCTTCTCCTGTGGCTCCCTCCACCTGAGCAAAGCCTGCTAGCATATCCTGCAGGGGACTTGGGAAACAGGCTGATGCCTTTGGGTTTCTGTTGGGCTGGGAACATCTTAATTTCCCCTCCACTCCTGCAGAGCCTTTCACTGGACATGGGATTCCACAGGGTGATTTTTACTTTCAACCCTTTAAACATTATGTGTCATTCTCTTCCTTGAGCAGATCTGTCCTGCTTCACCAACCTGACCTGAGGGGCCAGGGAAGAACCTCAGGCAAGAGGTCAGAGACCTTCAGTTCTCTGATGGGCCTGAAAGGGGGTGCTGACTTTCAGTTCACCCAGTTTTGTTTCATTAAGCACAGGAGCGACAACTTCCAAGCTCTCTTCAGGTTGGAGCTGGAATTGCAAGTCCCCTTCTATTACTTTTTACAAGAAATCCTTAAAATCTAAACATCACCTGAAAGCAGCTAGGGTGCAGCTGCTGTCTAGCAGAGGGAATCGCAGGTTCCTGATCTGCAGAGTGTGCACCAGAGACCCCTCATGCCGGGAAAATGGGAAGGGCAAGACCCTCCCCTCCACAGCACTTGAGGGCTCTGTTCTTTCTTGGGCAAGACTGAATTCTCTGCAAGCACAATGTCCTGGCAGTGCCTGCTGCTCTAAGGTCAGGCTGGTGAGGCAGGAGGATGTGTTCTAAGAGGTTTCAGGCCAGGGAAAGGCAGGCAGCTGGAAACCCTGACCGAGTCGTGTTTACCTAACGAGAGAGTTCTCCTTCTCAGGTGACCGCAAGTGGAGGTCTGGTGTTGGTGCAAACTGCAGCCGGACTCTTCATTTCTGCTCCGGGGTTTTGCATGTTTCTGCTCTGCTGCCTGCAGGTTCATTCCCCTCAGGCCTTGGGAGAAGGCTCCCAAGTACAATCAGAGCTACACGGCTTCTGTGTCTGGGTCAGCACTTGCAAAGACCAGGAGGTGACCCAGAACCTCCCACGCTCTGTGGGCCGGACTTCCTCCTGCTTAGGTCAGCTCAGGTCTGGACCTCACATTACTACCTCAGCCTCAGCTGAGCAACAGAAGGCCCTACATGGATAAGGCTCTGACTCTTGAGCTGGGGTTGGAGTTAGCATCCCTAAAAACCTTGGCTCTGTGGGCAAGAGCAGGACACTTGGATAAAATCAGAGCTGCCCTAAGAAGAAATGGGGCTCACAGATAGAGGACGGACACCCCGTGGTTTCCATGGAGTTCACAGGCCTGCCCGGGACTGGGCTCCCAGACAGGCCTCCTGGCTGGGATGAAGGAGCTGCTTCAGCAACCCCTGTCTTGCCTCCAGTCCCTCCTCTCCTGTCTCCACCCTCCTACTCCATCTGTCCACTCTGTGTCCACTCTAGTCCAGGCTGCAGAGGCCACTGCCATCTGCCATAGCCCCTGGGGGTTAAGTAGAATGTACAGAGCTAGGGGGTAATGGAGAGTATGTACGGGACGCAGGGCATTACACTCATTCCCACTGAGCTCACAGTGTGAGATGAACAACTGCGTGTAAGAGCTTGGGGTCTGGTTGAAATTCTATTACCCACTAGCTCTGTGTGCACAGGCAGGTTGCTTGACCTCTCTGAGTCTCAGTTTTCCCATTTGCAACCTCTCTAGGGTCATGCCACAGTGAGGGTTCCAGGCCCTGGAACACAGCAGGTGCCTGGTTATTGTCAGTGACTGTGGCTCCTGATGGCCACATGTGCTAGTGACAGCTGGAAGATCCAAGTCTTTATCCCATCTCCATGACTTTGGGCCAGTAGGCAGGACAGAGGCCAGGAGGTTTGGTTGCAGAAAGGAGGGTCCAGGGTAAGAAAGAAACCTTCTCTATACATCACAGAAGGGGTAGAAGGCAGAGAGTCAGCCATCTGTTAACACTGGCCAGGGTGCAAACCTCAGCAGAGGCTGACAGGATAGTCTGGGTGTAGATGGTAATTCCTCCAGGATGATCAAATCATGACCCTCAGACAGATATAAAACCAACACACCATTTAACTCAGATGCTACCATATGAGGAACCCAATGGTAAGCAGTTCAAAGGAGAAGTCAAAAAAAAAACTTTTCTAGGAAGAGAAGTTCTGTTGAATTGAATTTGCAAATAGATATGAAACCATCTCTGTCCATGGGGAAAAGAAGTTAATGGAATCGCCTCCAGAACTAATTTATTTTCTTATCTACTGAAAAAAAGAAAAGAAAAGAAAAACAGCTTTGCATGGTTATCAGTTATGTCTGGTTTGCAGATTAAACAATAGCTCAGAGGCAATGGTGCCCCAGGATGGGACCACCAGGAGGGTGCCCCTGCACCAGGGGTTAGCAAACTGAGGCAGAGGGGCCAATCCTGCCTCCCAGGTTTTCCAGATAAAGGTTGATTGGCATGCAGCTGTGCTCATTTGCTGACTCATTGTCTTTGGCTGCTTTGACATACAACGCAGAGTTACTTGGGAGACCAGAGACCCGTACTCTGCAAAGACTCTGGGTCATCTGCTGGTCCTGTGGAAATGTGCGCCCTGCTGCTATCAACAGAGCAGGACTCCCACTCACACAGGTTGCTTCCTATAAATGAGAGAGGGGACTCTTATAAGGAAAAGAGGAAGCCACATGAAGAGCTGGTGGAGTCCTTCCTCTGAGATGACCACATGGGTTCTGACCACTCCTGGCATGACTCATCTTCTGGAGCAGCTGGTCTTTCCTGGAAAGATCAGACTTGCAGGTTGAAAGTGGCCCCAGGGACTTGGATGCAGGATGGACAGCAGGCCTGGGGCTATCAGGCTGGACCCTGCAGGAAGAAGGCTTGCAGCTCTGGCGTCGGCCATAGGCTATCATTATGTGAGTGCAGGCAGGGAAATGGGCTGTCAGTCTATGACTGGCACTGCCTGCGAGCCCATCTGGAGGTGCTCCTGCTCTGCTGTCTCCTCCTCCCGGGGACTTCAGAGCTGCCAATTCCCAACAAGGACTCACTCTGTTCTTTGTGTGGATATTGTCAGAATGTCGGATGTCACTATGTCCAAGTAAAATGAGATCCATTTGAACTTGAGAAAGACAACACAGTGAGAACCCTTCAAAGGTAACCTTGCATGCCATAGTAACTGTACCCATTGTTCCTCGACTATACAGTTAAATACAATTAAAATGGCCCATTTGTGTATTACACCTAATAAAAGGCATTTATCATGCTTTACTGGTGCATTGTATTTACACAAAATATGAGGTTCTTTGTGACATATTGACTCATGCTTGTGATAGAATTTCCTCCATTTCATTCCTCAGTTTCCCCCATTTTCCTCCCCCTTCCTCCTCCTGGTCACCTTCCCTTACCTTATTTATCACCCTCCTATTTAGTCATTTTAAAATTGGTGCTGTGTGATCATAAATAGTGGGACTCACTCTGCTGCTCTCTTAAACACGTGCAGCTTAATTTGGCCTGTTTCATTCTCCAAACCTCCTCTTCCTCCCACTTCTCCCTCCTGCTTGATGCCTTTCCTCTACTCTATTGGTCTTCCTGCTATTTTCATGAGATCCCTTTTGAAATTCTTATTTTCTCTCTAAAGAGAAAACATTCTAGCCTTGACTTTGAGTCTGGCTTCTTTCACTTAGCACAATGCTCTCCAGCTCCATCCATTTACCCAATGCTGTCATTTCATGCTTCCTGAGTACAACTCCACTGTGTGCACATACCATGTTTTCTTCATCCAGTCATCTGTTTACAGTCCCCTGAGCTGGCTCCCTAACTTGGCTCTTGTGAACTGCGTGGCTGTAAGCATTGGGCTGCATGTATCACTGCAGTATGCTGAGTTTGGTTCTTCTAGATAAACAGCTGGGTCACAGGGGAGCTCCAGTCCCAGTCCTTTGAGGACTCTCATGCTGATTTTCATAGTTGGTCGAATTTGCAGTCCTACCCACAGTAAATAAGTGTTTCTTTCTCCCCACATTCTTGCCAACATTTATTATTTATGCTCTTGATGCTTGCCATTTTAATTGAGGTGAGATGAAATCTTAATGTAATTTTGATTTGCATTGTCCAGATTGCTAGAGATGTTGGCCATTTTTCATGGATTGTTGGCTATTGGAATTTCTTCTTTTGAGAAATGTCTGTTCAGTTCATTTGCCTGCTTATTGGTTAAGTTATCTTTTTTCTTGATGTTAATTTTCTTAATTCTTTATATATTCTGGATATTAATTCTCTGTTAGAAGGGTAGCTAGCAAAGATTTTCTCCCAAACTTCAGGTTCTTTCTTCACACTCTGATTCATTTCCTTTGTTTTGCATAAACTTTTTCATTTGATGCCAAACCCCTTAATTCTTGGTTTTATTTCTTGAGATTTAAGGGTTTTTTGTTGTTGTTGTTTGTTTGTTTGTTTTAAGGAAGTCACTGCCTGTGCTAATATATTGGAGGGCTGACCTGATGATGTCTTCTAGTACTTCTAGCTTTTCTGGAACAGTTCCTAGGAATTTCATTCCCTTTGAGTTGACTTTTGTGCAGGGTGAGAGGTAGGGATCTGGCTTCATTTTATATATGGATTTCCAGTTTTCCTAGCACCATTTGTTGAAAAGCCTGCTTCTGTACCACCTTATGTTTTTTGGCACCCATGTCAAAGATGAGATGACTGTAAAGGTGTGGATTCATTTCTGTCTTCTATCCCACTGGTCCTCACGTTTGCTTGTATTTTATACCAGTACCATGCTGGTTTGTTACTGTCGCTCTGGAGTATAGTCATTCCTCTAGCCTTATTCTTATTGCTCAGAATTTCTTTGGCTCTTCTGGATCTTTTATTCTTCCTTATAGATTTCAGGATTGTCTTTTTTTTTCCTAGTTCTGTACCACAATAAAACTCAAAAGAGTTTTTAAAAAGAAATAGAATGTCCTTCAGTCCTGAGGCAGAAGTGGTGTTATTATTTCAGTGATAAATACAGTCTGGCTGAGTTATAGACTCTACCCTCAGCCCTGTGAACAACAATGCTTTCCAAAATATCTTCCATTACTTAGAAAATATTGGGAAAAAATCATATTTCTGAGATGCTGTATTTAGGAGATGTCTGATGTAGTTATTTAAATTACTCTTTTGAAAAGCATATAAGGAACTAATGAAATGCCATATTTAAAGGGGAAAGCAGAGTTGAGAGATTTGCTGTGTTAGTGTGGGTGATGACAGCAGGGTTGTGTTAATGGCAGGCGATGGCCCCTCCTGCAGAGGATGCACCTTCTCCCCTGGGCTGGAGCTGACAAAGTAATCAAGTCTCACCCCCTCTCCCCCCCCACACACACACCAAAGCTCCATCTCCGACACTGTGGTTCTACATCTTCATCCATTTTCCCTTGTCAGCCCTCAAAGTCTCCTTCCTCTGGGGAACTGATTCCTTCATAGAACTTGGCCAATTATTCCTATTTCACTGAATTGGGGGCCTTTGGAAACCCACGAGGGCTTTACCTTAGTAGGATGGGAGGTTCTGGGCATCACATCCTGCAGCCCCTGGGCACAGCCAGCACCCTGATGCAAGCAGCTCAGTGAGCTCTGCAAACCTGCCCTCATCACTGGTGGCAGCTGCAAGACAACTTATTTAGCAATGATCAAATTAAGGAAGACTGTGTTTGCTCCTGTATTCAGATCCAAACGGATCTTTCAAGACTGTGACAGTCTATACTGGGGAAGGAAACATGTTGTCAAAATCTAAATATCACATTTCTTTGGCCCCTACATTGCCATTGTTCCTAATGCTTGAAGTGGGGAAAAAATGACATTGATTGTTCAAAAGCTTAAGGATGTGAACATGTGCCAACAGTTTGTGCTTTGAAATAAAGACTGTTGGCAAGTGTTTTCTTCCTTTTTCCCCACTAATAACAGCTGTGGAAATGAGTGTGAGGCTAGTCTTATGAAGAGATCAATGTCTTTTTCATCTTTTGGTTTGCTTTATATTTTAAGAAGGCAAAGTATAGGCTATTCCTGTGAAACCATATAGTCAGAAACTTGATAATTAACCTTGAGTAGAATGTGTGGGTTAATCATAAACACAGATTCTTAGATGCTCAAGGTAACAGAAATGGTGAGCCATCTTCTAAAGAGGGAAGCATGAACTAGTCTATTAGCTGATGTCTATGGAGAGCTGCACACATGGATGTCTTCAAAATAAAGCATCTCATTGATCACCAGTGAAAGCCACATGTAATAAAGGAAGCAATGAGGTCAAAAGATGGTGAAGCACAGCTGGGCAGCAACCTTGGACCCCTCCACACCCAGAAAGGGAGCTGTGAAAGAACAGGGAGGGGGTCACCAAGTGAAGGCTCTAAACTCAATACTGGACAGCTTGGACCTGGAGGAACCTGGAGTGTGCTTACCAGAGCAAGAAAATAAGGACTGAATTCCTTGAACCCAACTTTTGCCTAGGATGGGATCAGAGGGAGGGGTGACAGGGAGAGAAAGAGGGAGAAAAGAAGCCCATAAGCCCACTTCCTCAAACCAGCAGGAAAGAGAAGCAGAACAATTTAAAACTGGATGGGAGCAGCAAAGACAGTGAGAGAGATCAAGCAGCTTAACCCAAATTATGGGCAGAGGGATGTGCTGGGCAAGGCAGCCATCTTGTCAAACTAACATCAACATTGCTTCCCCCCCCACTTCAGAGAGCAACAGATAGAAGCAGAGGAAATGCCTCCGAAATGGGTTGTCTCAGTGATCCATCCAGAAGGAACTCACAGAGGGAGCCATCCTAGTTAAAAGACAAGGAAACAGCCAGACTACAATACCTGTGCCTTGGGCTGCCACAAACACACTCTGAAATACACATGGCAGAGCCCATGTTGGATCTGATGACCATGAATATGTGAAGCTTTTCTTCAGAAGGCACAAGACTGCATCCCCTAGTTGCGTAACCTGGCTGATAAATCATAGACAACTAGAGACCATCTCCTTTCCCCTGCAGAAAGCTGGTGGGCACCTTGACATACCAAAGGTCAGTAGGGACCTCCTGGAATTCTATCAGAGGTGAACTGGGCTGGTCAATCTACCTACACCCAGGGAAACTTGGAGGTAAAGCCAGGAGGTGGTGGATACCTTCTCAACATCCCAAATCCTGATGAAATCCAAATCAGGAAAACTCAATAATAAAACTCCTCTCCTCAGTATGGAATAGCATAAATGCCTCTAATGTCAATTTTGATCTTACAGACATTACTTTTCACATTGACTGAGGAACTGTCACTTAATATTCAATATTGAAGTCCTCAACCCATTGGAATCTACTTCTTCTTATGTTTTAAAGCATTAACTTGAATTGTTCTTTCTATATGTGTGTTTTCTATCTCAGGTTCCTTCATCTTTTTCCTCTTGGGTTACCTACTCTTGTCTCAAATCCCAATCCTCCATTTGTTTTTCTTCTTTTTATCTTAACTCGTTTTGTATATTTTCTCTTTCTTTTTTTTTTGGCCATTGTTTTCTTCTTCTCTTTTCAATGCCCATATAGGGTAATGGTAATTTTACCACCAGTAGTAGTAACTAATTTCCCAACAGATTCAAGGACATTACTACAATTTTATACCCAAATTAGAGGAACTGTGGAGAACATTTTCAGTAAGTTTCTTCTCTAAGATTTATTAGCACATGGTTATGTTCTGAAGTGATTGTAGTTAATAGGGTTTAGCATCTTCTCTCAGAGTGGTGCTGATACTGGAAACAGCAGATGATACATGTGGAATGGGAGCATCAATACCTGGATACTCAACCAGCCTGGGTCTCTTAACAGAAAGAATCTCACTGAACAGTGTCTGGCATAAAAGTAGATGAGGTGATCTCAGCAGATGGTTAGACACACAAGCAGTATGAAAAAAGAAGTGAGAAAATAGCCAGGACCCTCAACAAATGATCCCATTAATATAATCATGGAGGAAATGTTGGAGAAAGAATCCTGAGAATTCTTAGTTAAGATGTCCAATGAACTTAAAGAAGACATTAAGAATGAACTAACAGGGGCTGGGGATGTGGCTCAAGTGGTAGCACGCTCGCCTTGCATGAGTGCGGCCCGGGTTCAATCCTCAGCACCACATACAAACAAAGATGTTGTGCCCGCTGAAAACTAAAAAATAAATATTAAAAAAATTCTTTCTCTCTCTCTCTCAAAAAAAAAAAAGAATGAACTAACAGAGAAAATACACAAGATAGAAGACAATTTTAATAAAGAGATAAAAATTCTGAAAAAGAACAAAACAGACTGGAAATGAAAGACTAAATAAATCAAATTAAAAAATTTAGTTGAAAGCATCACCAAGAGATTAGATCACAGGGAACACAGATTCACAGGCATTGAAGACAAAGTACATAATCTTGAAAATAAACTCAAAATTAAAGAAAAGATTAAGAAACTATGACAGGATATTCATGAAACTGGGATAACATTAAGAGCCCAAATCTAAGAATCACCAGCACACATGAATGAACTGAAATACAAACTACAGGAATCCTCAACCTTGTCGATGAAATAATGTCAAAAAATTTTCAAACCTTAGGGTCAAAACGGAAATCTAAACACAAGAATCATTCAGAAACCCAAATAGGCAAGATCAAAAATATCCTTTCCAGGACACATTATAATTAAACTACCTAATATACAGAACAAGAATAGGATTTTAAAAGCCACAAGAGAAAACAGCAGGTTTCCTTTAGAGGTAAACCAATTAGGATTTATACTGACATTGAAGCACAGACCTTAAGAGCCAGGAGTACTTGGAATAATATATAACAAGTCCTGAAAATAAGAGATGCCAGCCAGATAGCTATTTTCAACAATCTATCCTGCAGAACTGAATATAAAACAAAAACCTCCATGATAAGCAGAAACTAAAAGAATCCATAACCACTAAGCCAGCACAGCAAAACATGATGAAATATTTCACAGAGAAGAAATTTAAAAATGTCGGAGATGCATGTAGACGACTCTCAGTAAAAGAATACTCAATTAGAGGAGAACTGAGTCTGAATTAAGTGTTAGAAATAAATCAAAATGGCAGAAAATTAGAAAAAATCTCTCTGTAATAACACTGAATATAAATGGTCTAAACTCTCCAATCAAAAGACATAGATTGGCAATATGGATGGAAAAAACAAGACCCAACCACATGTTGCTTCTAAGAGGCTCACCTTATAGACAAAGGTATCCATAGACTGAAGATAAAGAATAGGAAAAGACACATACAATACAAATGGAGACTGAAAGTAAGCAGGGGTAGCTGTACATGTCAGACAAAGTAGACTTTAAGCCAAAATTAATCAGAAGATACAGAGAAAGTTAATTCACACTGATTAAGGGAAGTATAAACAATAAGATATAATGATTCTAAATATTTATGCCCCAAACATCAGTGCATCTATATACATAAACATACTTTACTCAGTATAAAGAATCAACTAGGCTCCAATACAGGTGTGGAGTCCTGCAGGGGCACTTGTATAAACAGAGCCAGGAGGACCTTAGAGCAGGGAAGACTGAAGGATTCTCTGAAGTTCACAGAGTGACCCAATTGTCCATGTGGACCAAAGTATTTTCAGGAAGGGGATGACAGAGTAGGATTTGGACACAGCAGCCTGCTCTGCAGCCTTCCTAGGAAGTCTCTCTGGACACATCTCCATTGCTTCCCAAACCCTTTTATGCTAATGGACCCAGCCGGCTTCCACAATGGAGTCATCATCAACTCTGTCAATCATCCTGCTCCACAGCCACTTAAGTGCTAAAGCACTGATTGACACTGGCTATTCAGTCACCAGGCAGTGCCCAAAGCTGGACCAGAATTTGAACTTCAGGTTATGGGAGCCTAACAGCTCTGAAGGGAGTTTGAAGAACCGAATAGACTTTACAAACATTACAAAATGCAACTACAAATTGAATCAGCTGTTCATAGGGCCATTGTGCCACAGTCATTAAGGACAGGACCCTCATCCACTGTCCTAATGCTTTAATTGTTAAATGTGATTTCTAAAGGGCTGTTGATTTGGACTCTGATCCGGCACTGGCACCAACAGAACACACCAATTTTGCATTTAACCATGGTAACTGAGCTTTGTTTAGTTGCACGAGCCCTGCAACCAGTTTGCTAATTAAATTGTGACCAACTGACTGGTTGACTGACTAAGCAGGACCAATTAAGTTGTTTCTAAGCTTCACCTATTTTTCCATTGATACTGTCTCTTGATGCTATTGGCCAGAGTTCTCAGAACCTCTTTGGGGAATGTCAGATTTGTGAATCATGTTTTTCTATGTATTTTTTTTGTTCGTTTTTATTTGTTCAAGCACACTATACTAAACTCAATTGTTCTCAGGAATTTCACTCTTAAGAGCTTTGGCACAGTGGGCAGGCTTGGAAGCAGAGATGCACTGACCCCAGTGCACTGGGTAGACAGGCATAGATCCCTGTGGAGCTGGTCATGCTCACTGTTTTCTGTGACCAGTGGTGACCCTGGGTAAGCTCTCTTTTTCAGATCCAAAGTTCCATGGATCTGTTTTTGAGCTGAATCTATTTCAGCATTTTTTTTAATCATATTGGATTGGAATTCAAGAAACAGAACTGGGTTCTGAAAGTAAGTTTCAGGAGTCTGACGGAGTCAGAGAAAAACACCTGAGTTAGCAAGTAGGCCAGGTTCCAGGAGGACAGGGACCATGGTCCAACAGGACCCAGTGTCCACAATGCTACCTCTAAAATCCTTTAGGTTTGGTTTGTGCTATGAGTGAGCCTGCCCCTTTGAAGTTGTGCCCAGGGCCATTTTGTGCCAAGAGAGTGCACGGACCTTTCCGGGGTTTGTCATGGTTGCTTGCATCAGACAGAATCTAGATTAGAGCAGGGTAGGAACTCCTCCATTTGGAGCTATAGACAATTTACCATATAACTATCCCTGTAAAATGCACCTTTTGAGAAATGAGTGAAACTTGCCAGAAATAACTGGGAGTTTTAATTTAGGTGACATTGTTTCTTTGTGGGGTTCACTGGAAAGAGAAGGATCAAAACACCACAGAAACAATGGGGATCAATGGGATACATTTAGAAATCAGAGCAGTGAGGCTTTTAAAAAACCAGCCAAGGAAAAAAAAAGAATTATTTCTAGAGGCTGAGCCTTTAGACCAGGGGTTTATGCTTCTTTAATGGTCCTCAAAGCTTTGGGTCATATCTTATGCTCAGAACAGGGACACTCGTGTCCTACACATAATGAGGGGTTGGTTAGTAAATTCATTGGCTTTCTGCACATTCCTTGGTAATTTACCAAATGGTGTTGTCACCAAGAACAGAGAACCACCTTTTTCTGTCTAATGAGATGGATTATACTGAGATGGAAAGTCACTCAAATGGAGAACAGGTAGGTATAAAACCACAACACAAACCAACCAGAGCTGCATGGAAGCACCTCATATTCCACGGGCACCTCAGTCAGTGGGAAAAGCCTCCCTCACCAATCCTGATCCCATCCTCTTTGTCTGAAATTCACCAGACAAAGTTCATCCATGTTTCTAGGGACTGAGAAAAGTTGGCTGCTTTCCTGAGAGCAGGCGCCATATGCATCTGGACACCGCTCTCCCCTTATTAAAAACCCCAGAGTGGCACATAGTACAGTTCCTATACCTGTGAGATGGTGGGTGGTTTTCTCAAAAGGTTTACAGACTGATTGAGTCATGATCTTACATTATAAATGGTGAGACAAGATATGACTGCAAAAGACAACATGGCCCCATGAACACTGAAGAAGGAAATTCTGAGAATCAGAAAAGAGAGCTATGGGAGGAGATTTAGTAACACCTACTACATCAAGTCTTTGCTGAAAATTGGGAGGTGAAAATCTTAAAGCAGGAATCACACATTTCCCAGAAGCCAAAGAACCTGCTTAATCCAGGCCTTCCAAAGACTGTGAACCTGGTTCTGCTGAATGTTACCCGACACCCTCCTCCTGTAGAGATGAAAAGTGCTAAAAACTACTTTGGGAGTCATCAGTGATGTGCATCTCTCCGCTGTTAAGCCAGCCGATTACGGGTTCAAAGAAACTACTGGGAGGAAGGAATCAATAGCTCGTAAGTGTGGCAGGAGTGAAGCAAGGCAGGAGTCGACCACTCTTTTTCTTCACGGCAGTTTCTGAGCCCAAAGCCGCCTGAGGTGGGAGGGCCACTAATGTCCACAAGTTCAGGGTTTTGATGATGCATAGCAAGAGACCATTGGTAGGCTGGACTTGCTCCTGCAACTGAGAGGATTTGGGAAATCTGAGAACCCCTAATACCTTGCCCCCAAACCACTGCAGAGCATGTTGAGCTGGGTGGAGGCTGACCAACATTCACGAGTCCTTTTCCAAACAAACACACTTGCTATGTCTTATTTCACTTTTCTAGTTTGATTGTCACCAACCAGAGGAAGATCCTCAGGGAAGTAGGGTGAAGAACAGGATTCTTTTCTGGATGCACCCATCAGGCCTGGGTTGTTGAGTTTCCTAATTTTCTAGGTGAATGGATGTGATTGACTGAGAAGAGGGGGAGGCCTTGGTATTCTGAGGAAGGCACAGGATGTTGTGAGGAAAGGCTTAGAAAAATCCAGGGACAGACGAGAGTCTTTTATCCCAGAGATGCAAATCCAGGATCCTGTGGTCCCTGTGTGCCTGCCCCTAGGTCACTCCCCACCTATTCTGCTCTGGTTTATAAAGGGGACTGAGGGTTGGTTGCTGTGGTAGTGACACCATTTCTTCTGCCATCACTGTTACTTGGGACACTTTACCTCTCTTATGAGACTTGAGAGTTCAACAAGACAACAGATTAAAAAAAAAGAAACTTTTTTTTTTCCCAATTAAAGAGTTACCCAGGCCTGGGGATAAGGCAGCTGTTTGCTGTTATTGTTTCTGAGAAGTAAACATCCACTTGGAAATGGAGCCCTTTTTTTTTGGGAAGCCTCTCCTCTCCACTTCAGTCTTTGTGATTAGGAAGGGGGCCCTGCATTCTGCTACTAGCTGTGGCCACAGTCCAACTCTTTTCCCAATAGCTCCATGTGACCTAGTGTCCTGCCTTTGGTGATTGGTCCTGCAGTTGTCATGTGACCCAAGATGAGCCAATGAGAGCCAATCCTGGGATTTTGCTGCATTACCTAGCTTTTAGCTGCACCTGTTATGACAGTCCTGAGTGGCAGGCCAGGAGCTGGCTCTTTTGCACAGTGCCCAGGAGTTTCTGTAACAGCCTCTCATTCTTAAGGTCTCCTCCCAAGGGCAGGGACAGAAACATCTCTCGATTATTCACACTCTTGAGTAGCTTCTTATGGGTAACTGGCACAATAATTTTTCTTGCTTAGTGTTGTTTTTAATCAAACACTCTACATTATTTATCAGATCCATGGGGAAAAAATACAGTTTTCATTAATTGAGTGCTATTCGAGGTAGTGCTCAGAATCCATTAGCATGGGTGGATTTTAGATTTAAAACTCATAAATGCCAACCAGGGTTGACCTAGTTAAAGAGCCATTTCCCCCATGAACAAAAAGAAACTATTTAATAACTATAAATTCAAGGCAGTGACTTGTTCTTAAATAGCCAACTCTGAGACCATGGCAGGCGGCACTGCCAATCCTGGAGAGACAGGTGGCTCTGGAGATGTTCAAACCTTCCATTCTAAGGAAGGAGGTTTTCAGGACATTTTAACACTTGTCACATGAAAGTACGTGGCTTTCAGAAAAAGGGAGAAGTACATTTCCTGTCTCCACAGTCATCTCCAGGTATGGAGATCTCACAGGTTGGTTAGATGAGAAAGGGACTTTCAGAACCTGCATTTGCAGTCGTGAATACATAACCCACCAGGGAACATGGGAGGAATGTTTTTGTCCTTTAGCAGTGAGCACTCACATGTGGGGACGTCCTTCCTGAGGTCAGTCCTGGTTCTGACATCTATGTGACATGGGGTAAGGCCCTTTCCCTGTCTGGGTTCCATGGCCACACATGTAGAATGGAATCACAGAGCTACCTGCCTTCAGGGACCTAGTGAGGACAGTGGGCAGGGGGGCGAGTGCTGCCATTGCCTCCCCTGTCTCCCACCCCCTGTCCTGCTACTTCTGGCCATCTGTGGCCTGAAAGGCACCTGCCATAAGAGCCACAGTGGTTTCAGATTCATGGATGTTTCTGCTGCGCTGGGGAATGCTGCTTGACTCAGAACTGATTCTTGAGGAATGTGTCTGTCAGACTCATGAATTCTAGAACCCAGGCACACCTGACAGAGAGGACACTGTCCTTCACCTTCCACAGTTTACCTCAGGAAGACAATGTGATACCCAAGGAAGACCCCTCAGCTGTAGGTCACCCTGTGTCCATGTGATCCCACTGTGTCCCTTCCCTGTCAGGGAGGATGGTGCTAGAGCATCATGAAGGACCTTCCAGGTGAATGAGTAGGTAGGGAGCCTGTGCTGCTGGGCAGTGTCTCTAAGCACCGCAGCATTTAGAATTACCCAGAGCACCCCGGGCATGCTGACTCCAGGGGCTGCAGCCCACCCTGTGGTTCTAATGATGCTGATCTGGAAAAGGCAAAGCTGCCCAGATAGGAAGAGATCAGTGTTTGCCAGGAACCAGGAGGGAGAACAGCAGAGCACAGGAAGCTCAGGGCAATGACATTATTCTGTCTGACACAGTCGGGTGGATACAGGACATTATGTTTTTGTCAAATCCCATGGAACTTCACAATGCAGAATGAGTCCTAGTGAAAACTAAGGACTTTAGTTCATCAGGGGTAAATACTGATATTGGCCCCAGCTATAACCAGGAGCTGGCACTGTGACATAAGACCTGTGACACAGACCTGAGTAGAAGGATGCCAAGTGGAGAGGGAGTTCATGGGAACTCTACACATTTTGCATAACCCTTTCACAAACCTAAAACTGCTCCAAGGTTAAATCTATTAATTTCAAAATGATTGACACCCTCTTCCCACCTCCAGAGACCCTGATTTAATTGCTCAGAGGTGGACCCTGGGCATTCAGACTGTTTGGTCCCTCATGGTCCTACGGCAGCCATGCTAAGCACAGCCTGTAGAGGGACACATCTACAGAGGCTGGAGATGGTGGGGCAGAGGGCAACTCAGTATGAGGAACAAGACCTTCATGCCATGGGAGGAGAAAGAACTAGACCCAGGCATGACCCATAACAATACCTGCTTATGTCCTTCCAAGGCCTGCCCTGGTGATCGAGTCCCCATTGCTGAAGCAACCTATTCACACCAGGTCCCTCCCCAAGGCAGGACGCTCATGGCAGCCACCTCCTGGTAGACAGGAATCTCCATCTGCCGTGGTCAGAGTATGCCCAGGATGCTGAGACCCAGGAGCCTGTGGGCTCCAGGTCACCTGAGAATTCCCCTGGGCCTCATCCCTTGAGTCCCTGCAAGCCCCACCTACTTCCTGCCCTCCACCAAAAGTGGCCCTTTTGTATTTGTTTCATGCCCACCGCAGAGACCTTTGGCATACCCACATTCCTCCTTAGTAAGTTGGATTTTCTTTGCACATTGAAGAAAAGCTCTATTTCCCAGCAGGCCCCTTGCAGCTGGAGAGTCTGTGCATTGAGTTCAACTCTAGAGATGTAGCCAGAACTTGCTGGGAGAGCTCTCAGGAAGCCTCGTGAGGACAACTGTCCCCATACTGTCCATCTTTCCTTCGTGCATCTCCTCCATAGTTCTGGAATGTGTCATGATCCTGGAGATAAGATGGATGGGAGGAATGCCAGCCCTGAGGACCTTGTGGTCATCATGCATCTCCCATAGGGGCTGTGTCCCAGGTCTGTGACGTGCTTTCTTGAAGGTTGCATGTCCCTCACAGAGAAACAGCCTGCCTTTTCCCACAGGGAGGTTTTCTACCTTACCTGCTTCTCATCTCTGTAGTGCCCAGCACTGGCCAGCTGGGAGCAGGTGTTAACTGATTGGGGAGGGAGGGAGGTGAGGGAGGAAGATGCATGAGTCTGTTCCAGCAAGTCAGCAAATGGAGTTTGCTTGGTTGCAACTGTCTTGGGGCAGCCGTCTTGCTGAGTCCTTCCCCTCCCATCCAGGGAGGTTCAGAGACATGGCTTTCACTCCTTCTTAAGATCCACTAAGCTCCCATCTTTCAATCATGACTCCTTTCATATATCCAGGGCAGAAAAGTGAAAAAAAAAATAGCACCAGAGATTTTACTTCCTTCCCTAGGTGAAATTCCATAAATAGTATACCCCAGTCTAATTTGCAGGAGGAAATTGAAAACACACCTCCCTGACCTCCGGGAAGGTGTTTGGGAGCTTCAGAAGATCTTCAGCTAATGGCAGAAGCACAACCAGATTAACAGGTCCCAGAGACAAAACGTCTGCGCCAGCTCAGATGGCATCTCACAGAGCGGGGAAATTGGTGGTGTCTGTGTCCATCTGCAGAAGGAAGTGTCCTGCAATCTCGATGGCTGGCTCTCGAACTGAACACATCTCATTGGAGCTGGCGTGTTTTCTTGTCAATTGAGATAATTCACCATCTCCCCTGGTAACAGAAGAGCTAGATATGAATTTATCACTTTATAGGAGGTGAAGTGCCCTGGCCATCTGAGACACACATGTGATCCCAGAAGGGAAAGAGTCTTCATGCTGGAAGCACAAGCCTATTTGTAATTGTACCTAAGCAAGTAAATGGGCTCATACTGCAGCCCTAGTAACCAGGCTCAGCATGCTCTTTGAGAATCAGAATAAAGGAACAGAATGTGATGGAGATGCCCTCACGGGCTGGGACACGGGATCTGAAGTAGGGTAGCTGAGAACCGGGAGCTCGGCTGCCTGTACTTTTGGGAGAGCAGCCACCAAACCCTGCTGTGCTCACCGAGCTTCTCTGGCACAATGTACCAATGTGGAAAGGGACTGCATAGTGAATAAATCAAAGCATGCGTCCTGATTGTGTCACTGTGGAAGTGTTTATCTGTTCTGGGACAGTCAGGGTGTTTAACTGCAGACACAACTTCAAGAGCAAGGAAGCCTCCTTTTGGATTTATACACACATCTATTAATAAATGATGTCTCTGCACTGTCCACCTTTTCAACCCACACACTCCAGAGTGGCAAGCCACCTGTGGCTAGGATCGTTGACATATGTCACTCAATCTCAGGGCAATGCTTAGGAGGCATAAGGAGATAGAGAGGAGCCTCTGAACAACGGAGGTCTGCAGAAAGGGTGGAGGAGGAAGGCCCAGGACACTCCCGTTTCTGTCTCCTGAATTCGCCCTCAGGTGATAGCACCAGTCCAGGTTGATTGGGAGGTTCCTGTGCCGCACGCACACGTCTATGCACACACATTGTGAGATGCGTGCCAAGGAGGACTTGTGCTTCACTGTGTGTTTACTTTCTGTGACTAGGTTTCAATCCTATGTTATTTGCTATTTTGAGGATAGACTTCTTAGGGTTCTGACCCTCTTGGTCTCTGATCTTTATGAAAAAAAAAATGTAACAAGAGCTGGTGAAGGGCCACGGGTGACTGTCCCATGGTGTCTTTCAGGGCAAAGCCTCAATACCCATTGGGTGGGTGCAGAGACGTGGAAGGAAGAGAAGCTTCTAGCTTTTGTTTTATTTACTTGCTTGCTTGATTTCATTATGACATGAAATTGGACTTCTATCTTAAAATTATGAGAATCAAGTCGATTAACATACATCAGAAGCGTAACAGAGACTCTGACAGAGTCTGTGAATGACCATCAACAGAAGCAACTTGTAGAACCTTGGTTGTTTTAAATGGTGAGGATAAAGGAGCCGTCTGCAGTTCGGGGAGAGCACTTGCTTATTTTAAAAAGACTTAGGAAAAATCAGACAAAGATTATCTGTGCTGATATTTAAGCTACAAATGACACTTTGGTGCTTTGTCACCAATCCCCAAATGAGAATGTTGTGTGTCATAGCTCCAAAACCATCAGGGTCTTTGAGCGTAGTTTCCTCTTACTAAAATGACTTTCTTCATATTGGTTGCTGGTTTAATTTTACTTATTATAGATGGAACATTTCATCTTATTTGTTGAAAACCCGGAAGAAATTGGTAGAGACTGTAACAGTGTAGCCATTTATCACCATCACAAATGAATCATGTGTCCGTAATAATACCTCCTCAGACCTGGCAAATTCTCTCTCTCTTTTTTTTTTATTGGTTGTTCAAAACATTACAAAGCTCTTGACATATCATATTTCATACATTAGATTCAAGTGGGTTATGAACTCCCATTTTTACCCCAAATACAGATTGCAGAATCACATCGGTTACATATCCACATTTTTGCATGATGCCATATTAGTGACTATTGTATTCTGCTACCTTTTCTATCCTCTACTATCCCCCCTCCCCTCCCCTCCCATATTCTCTTTCTACCCCATCTACTATAATTCATTTCTCTCCTTGTTTTTTTTTTCCCATTCCCCTCCCAACCTCTTATATGTAATTTTGTATAACAATGAGGGTCTCCTTCCATTTCCATGCAATTTCTCTTTTCTGCAGGTGTCATCTATGTGCTTCTTCCGCTTAAGGAGACCTAGTTATAGGTCAGCGGAGTTCAACAGGGGCTCCTTACTCCCAAGAGGGTGTTGGACCATGTCCCCAGTGCCTCGAGGAGCTTTTGTTCTGCGTGACATGTGAGTTCACGGTATGGACATTCCACTGCAGAGGCGAGGTGGGCAGCTGATACCCTCCAGTGCCCTGCACAGCCCCACATGTAGAACTGTCTGGCCCAAGATGTCAAGAGAGCAATGCTGAGGGACACTCCCATAGGAATGAGCTCTTCTGCTCAAAGCAAAGACACACAGTCCCCACCATCAGGACAGAGTCTGTGAATTCTGGTGCCAGCCTGAGGTTCTGCCTGGAAACCACCTCCTCGGCGCACCAACACCGCAGGATCCACGCGTCATTCAGCCCCCCTGCACAGCTCAGACTCCCTCCAGGGGCTGCCCCTGCACGGAGAAGGACTGGGGGGAAGAAGCAGGAGGAGGGCATGGTGCACCCCTTACATCGCTGTCCCCCCCAACTCAGAAAGGGCTGCTACATTCACTTTGCAAACGGGACTTTGGAGAAAAACTGTTGGGAGTGAGGCCAAAGAAAAGTCTTAAGAAACGTCCGTTGCAGGCAAAGGCACACGCGCAGGGCTCCGCCAGGGGGACTTGAAACCTCCACCGGTCGCTTCCTGAACGTGATATCAGGGGCAGCCAAAGTTAGAAGTGGAGGTTAAGAGCCCTGCAGACCTCAGCTAGGTAGTGGGCAGTTCAGCGATGAGCACGGGGAGATCCCTGCTTCCACTAGGGGGCAGTGCCGCTCGCTGCACAAAGCCTTCCTGGGCTGAGGTTCATCAAAGAAAATCGAGTCTTTTAGATTTTGGCAAGGGGCCCGAACTGTTTCTTAAATCATTTCTTATTTATGAAAATAAATAAAAAGACAAACCAAACAAACAAAACTCTTCTCCGGATCTGGGGCACATCTGGCTCACAGATGACCAGCTTGCAAAACTGGACTTACTCTGGACCTCAGCTTCTCTATCTGCAAAAAGGGAGGGACAGTACCTTGTGTGCAGGGTAGTGAGGAGGACTAAGCATCTTTGGAGCAGTGTAGGTGTTCAGTGACTGTCCCTCCCCTGACCAGTGGACAACCGACCTGCCAGTCCTCTCCTGGTCCTTGTCCCAGGGAAGTATGGGTGTAGAAGACAGACTGTAAGGTCTTTCCACTTAGTGATCAAAAGAGAGACCAAAGTGATCCAAAGAGAGTGATCCAAAGATCAGTGATCTAAAGAGAGACCCCAGACGGCTCCCTAACCATCCCTTTTAAGGCAGCATTGTAGAAAGCTGCTAAATGGAAATCCACCCAAGCTGTGAGGAAGTCCAGCTGCCACTTACAAATTCACATCAAGCCCCTGACTTTTTCTCTAAACCATCAATTCCCGACCAGCTGTCAGAGTCTCAGTCCCTCTCCCTCCTCACCAGGTTCTAGCTGGATAATACATACCAGTGTTTTAGAGGACAATCAAAGGTGTAGCCAGCATGTACCCACCCTGGATGGGCTCAGGGTGCTCCGGGGGCAATGCACAGCACCTCACCCCA
The DNA here is from genome assembly GCF_021218885.2 of Marmota monax. Lineage (NCBI taxonomy): Eukaryota > Metazoa > Chordata > Mammalia > Rodentia > Sciuridae > Marmota > Marmota monax. The sequence continues at coordinate 110,579 of NW_026692533.1, read as the reverse complement.
GGATGCCCTGAAGCTGCGGCATGCTCTCCCACACACCTGTCTCAGGGGCCAGGACCAGTAGGAAGCAGGTGAGCTTAGATTTTGTCTGGATTCCATGCATTTTTTTGACTCAAAAAATGAAACAAACAAAAATATTGGAGCTGGAGAAACAGCCTTACCTCCCCTCTTCTTCCCTAGGACCACCCATCACGGAAAGAGAGCACCTCAAGAGCAAGAACGCTCCTTACTGTTACCCAGCCACACCCCCAGGTGTTCAGGAAATGGAGGGTCTCTCTCAGCCCAGCAGCTGAGCCCGAGCCAACCTGGAGGACCTCGGAGGCAGCCACAAGTAGCAGCAGAGCTGAGAACCACAGCCAGCGTGGATGCCAGAGAGTGTCCATTCCTGAATCCCAACCCGGGCTTGAGCAGTCACCTGACCCCACCCTTCCAAACAGAAAAGGAGGAGGGATTCCAAGCACCACGTGGTCTCATTAACCACAAGCCAAGCTCAGCTGGGAGAGCAGGCTCAGAGGTGTGTGGGTGGGGCCTTCATTCTTCACACCACGCCCACCAGCGTTCAAAATGTCCAGATTCCCCACCTCAGGAAAAAGAAGAGGGGGGGGGAGAGAGGGAGAGAGAGAGAGAGAAGGGGAGGGGGAGAGAGAGTGGGAAAGAGAGACAGAGAGAGGGGGAGAGAGGCGGGGGAGAGGGAGAGGGGGAGAGGGAGAGAGGGAGAGGGAGATATTTCCTTTTCTTATTAAATATTTTTTTAGTTGTAGATGGACACAATACCCTTGTTTAACTTATTTATTTTTATTTGGTGCTGAGGACTGAACCCAGGCCCTCACACATGCCAGGCAAGGACTTTACCTCTGACTACAACCCCAGCTCCAGGAAGAGATTTCTTAATAAAAACCAAATAGTAAGTTTTTCTTTGTTTCCTAGAAAATCTGTAATTAAACTGTAGTGAAGGCCACCATCCAGGGATTGTGCACGTGTGTGTGTGTTGGGTGAGAAGATTATTACAGTCTAGAAGTGCTGGGTTCTTTAACTGTATTCAGCAAAAATTGAACAGGACACATAGCAAGTAAGAAGTCAATTTATTGCAAAGGCGACAGATGTACAGAGACAAACCTCTCCAAAGAGAAGGGGCCCTGGAGTTGGGAGTCCAGTGGGGGAGTTTTGGCTTGTTCTTTTCGTGGTCTTTGGAATTTTCTTCTCTCTTTCTCTCCTCCCCAGACCAAGTGCTCCTCACTATTATTGATTGGTGCCCCCTCTGTCCATGCATCTGTTTTAGTTTCTCTATTGAATCCCCCACTTTGGAGCACAAGTACAGAGTGTTGTGGGATTGGGTCCCCACTGTGTCCATGAGACCAGTGTTTTCCTCAACCAGGAAGTTGACCTCATTAAAAGACCCTCCCCGTGCTCCTTTGCCCTGGCCCTTCCCTGACTTTCTCCCTGGACCTCCTGCCCTGGCTGCATCTCCCTTAAGATAATATGATAAAAGTTGCTAAGTACCAAGAAACATAAACTGTAAAATATAGAATATTAGGATGCAAGTTTGACAGTTTATAATTTAACTGCATTGTTTTGAGCACTGAGTGTTATGTTTAGATCTTAAATGTACCCCGGAGCCTGTGGCACTCCTGGAGGCTGGTGGAACCCCAAAGAGATGGGACTGGTGGGGGCAGTTAGGTCTCTGGTATATGCCCTTGAAGGAGGTGCTGGCCTGTCCTCCTGTCCCTGCTTCTCAGCTGCCCTGGGATGAGTGGTCTCTTAGCCACACGCTCTGCCCTGACGACAAGCCCAGAGAGATGGGGCCAGCATAGGGCAGTCTGAAAACTCTGACGTCACCGAGAAGCAAATACAGCTTTGCTCCTTTGTGTGATTATCTTAGCCTGTTGCCCCAGCGACAGAAAGCTGGCGAGCACCCTGAGACCCAGCATTCAGGACAACAAGGAAGGTAGAAAAGCCAGCCTCGATTTCCAGGAGGAGAGTGTTCCAGACAGAGACCCTACCTGCCAAGGCCCTGTGGCAGGATGCAAGAGGAGCCAAGGGCTTTATCTCTGAGAGTTCATTTGCTCCTGGCCTAGAGAGGGGCTGGCAGGAGGCAGGAGTCTTAAGGAGCCTGTCAGCACAGTGCAGGGCATCTGGTCCCCTTCTGCCCCAAAAAGCCCAGAGCTCAGGACGGGCAGGTGAGGGGCCAACCCAGGACAGGCAGACGAGGGGCTGATCCTGCACATCCAGGGAGTGTTGGGGTCCCCGCTCTTCCCTCCCTCCTTCTCCCTCCTCCCCTCCTTCCCTCCTCCTTCCATCCTCCTCCCCTCCTCCTTCCCTCCTCTCCCCTCCTCCTACTCCTCCTCCCTCCTCCCCTCCTTCCCTTCTCCTCCTCACCCTCCTGTGAGGTCCCTGGCTCAGCCTGATGCTCTGTCCAGATGCCTGTCATTACAAGAGCTCATTCCCGTTTCATGCAGATAGAGATTTACATTTATTCCTCCTTATATTAAAGTTCATATTACGGGTGGGGCGTGGAGGAGACTCATCCCATTAAGCGTGACTCTTCAGTCTGCTTAGAATTCATCTCTGGGCTGAGGAGCAGCCTCCATGTCACCTGAGGCCACGATGTCTGCCCCAGTGTCTGGAGAAAGGTCACAGCCCAGGTGATGCTGGCGCCTCTTCCCTCCCTCTGGCTTCTGCCTCTTCATCAACACCGTGTCTTGCAGCCAGGAGTGATGAATGGCCCAGAAGTGTCACAGCTCAGTGGTTCTTAGTGCACCATGTGCTGGCAGCTGCCACCCAACTACCTGTGCCTGCCTGCGCCCTCCTCAGATGACAAGTCACAGCCTTCTCTTCCCAGTGTGCCCTCCCCCTGGACCAGGAGGCCAGCCAGGCACAGCTCCCTCAGGGGTTCAGACCTGGTACCTCTAGGACCCTCTCTTGACGTCAGTGTGGCTGGGATCCAATGATCAGTCCCAGGTGACCACTCATTGGGGACAGGAGGACGCAGGGGGAGATGGATCATGAGTTGGAGGCATCAGGCAGGTTCTCATGGCCACTTGGAACTCTGCAGGCAAAAGCTCCCTTGATGTTCATTTTATTTCGATCAACATACATTGACTGTACCTGTCACCTGGGTTCAACCCGCCCACCTCCCTGTCTCCCCTTAACAGCCTCTCCTTGTCACCATTCTGGAGTCTGGCAGCATTTTCAGCCTCCACGTGGGAAAGCAGGTGTTCAGTCCTCCACCCAGGTCTGACTCGGCTCATCCTGCAATGTCCTGCCTTCCCTCCGCCCTGCAGCCAACTTCAGTGAGCCTCTGTGCCACTTCTCTGTGTCCATTCATGTGCTGACGGGCGTCTGCATGGGGCTCCGGCTCCCTCCAAGTGCAGCAGGTGCTGTGAAGGCTTCCCAGGGTGAGGGTGGCACGGTCTGTCTTGTGTGCATGTCCACTGCTCCCAGGTGAGGCCGGGCTGTGACGACTGTCCAGGGGAGAGGGGATGGGGTGGGGCAGCCTGATGCCCTCAGACATGGTGAGGGGTGCACAGCGGGTGTGTGCTGGAGCTGACTCAGCAGCATCTGGAGGTGAGTCGGGAGTCTAAACCCACTGCAGTCGGACCTGACACAAGGCCCCTCTTCCTCCTGACTCTCCCCGCCACTCTTCTCTCTGTCCCTGTCCTCCAGCCACTGCAGACTCCACGTCCCTGTGCAGGACAGAAGGCCCAGCCACCCTCTCAGCCTCCAAACCCATTCTTGACTCTGCCCAGGTGAATCTTGTAGGGTCCTCTCCTGGTTCTTCCTCACCTCATTCAGAAGCCCTCCTCCCCCCCTTCCTCATGCTCTCTCCTCCCTTCCTCCTTCCCTCCTCCTCCTCCCCCTCCACTCCTCCCCCTCCACTCCTCCCCCTCTTGTCCACCCTCTCCTCTCCTACTCTTCCTCCCTCCTCCCCTCCTCCCCTTCTCCTCCTCTTCCTCCTCTCCTCCTTCCCTCCTCCTCCTTCTCCCTTCTCCCCTCCTCCCTCTCCTCTCCTCTTCTTCCCCCTCCTCCTCCCCTCCTCCCCCTCCTCCTCCCCTCCTCCTCCCCTTCTCCTCCTCTTCCTCCCCCTCCTCCTTCCCTCTTCCTGCCCTCCTCCTCCCTCCTCCTCCCCTCCTCCTCCCCTCCTCCTGCCCTCCTCCTCCCCTCCTCCTTCCCTCCTTCTCCCCTCCTCCTACTCCTCCTCCCTCCTCCCCTCCTCCCCTTCTCCTCCTATTCCTCCTCCTCCTCCTCCCCTCCTCTTTCCCTCCTCCTCCTCTCCTCTTTCCCTCCTCCTCCTCTTCTTATTCCTCTTCCTCCCAGGGCTCCATTTTCCTCTCCCCCAGGTGCCCACCGATCTTGAAGGAACATTCGCCTCAGTCTGCTATAGGAATAAACAAGAGACTGAGCTTCCTGGCTTCCCTTCTCCCTGGGCCCCAGGACAGGATTTGGCTGCATTCCCAGAGGATAATACAGACAGGAGGGAGGCTTTGGAGCTTTGGAGTCATTTCTCTGAGGTTGAAAGGGTTGGAATGTAGAGCTAGCATTTGGCCAAGTCCTGTGCTATGTTAAATAAGAATGAATAAGGAGTTTAACTGGCGCCTCCAGGGAATGTGGCACCTGGAGCTGTTCCCATGGGCTTTAATTACAGGTTGTGTACAGGAGGCACTTGCAGCAGGAGCTCTGAGTGGTCTCAGAGTGGCCTAGTGGCCGAGGTTGGCAGGCCTGGAGTGAGGGGTGGGCTCCGTCCTGCTCAGTGTGCCACTGAGCCTGCCTTCTGACCCTCATCCCTGCCTCATCAATGGGGTGACCTCTGAGCTCCTCACAGGTGGCAGCAATGACTGTATGACACAAGGGTCTCAGCCCATCCCCGGGAACATGGCAGAGCCTGGGGAAGTTAGGATCACAATCACTCCCACCTCCACTGTGACAGTCCTGCTGTGACCAGCTCTCAGGAACCCAGGAGCCCAACCTGGATTCCCAGCCCCTTTGCCATTTCCTGACCCCTTGATTGTTTTTCTAATGGAGGACAAAAGCCAAGGTGCATCCTCTGCATTTTCCACTCAAGCATTGCAGACCCTGGGGCAGCCGAGGGGGAGGACCCCTGGGTGGACAGATCCACAGGTCAAGAGAAAGCACACTGTCACTGGTCCTGCCTGAGGCCAGAGCTGCCGGGACCCTCTGGGGAGGTTGGGTGACTTCAGAACCACCAGCACAGAGGGTCCTAGCAGCCCAAGTCCTCGGGGCCATCACAGCTTCTGTCCCTTAGAGGTTAGTCCTTGGGTTTGGGCAGTTTTTCTAGACTGTCCCTCTGGGGAGCCCTTGGGGACCATTTGGGTCCATGTAGGTGACCCTGGCAGGCGGTGCTGCCAGACAGGCCCAGGAAAGCAGGCTCAGCTAGCGAGAGCTGTCTCAGCCTGGCTGTGAACAAGCGGTTCCACATCAGGCACTGGGGAATGGGGACAGGTCCTCGGAACAGGTGGGCCTGGGGATGGCAAGGCTGATGCCTGTTCCTAGAGCAGGATGTTTCCAGGAGACTTTCTGAAGAGCAGGAAAAGGCAGCCCCTGTGGGAACCCACAAGACCAGCAGCATTACAAGTCACTTTCTGTGTGTCAGGCACAGAGCTTGCAAGATGGGACAGTCAGTCATGGTGGATGACTCCGTGAATATCCTCTAGGCACTTGCTCCCCAGCCCCCTTCTAATGGTGCAGCTGCATCATAGCCAGTGGAGTAGAAGTGGAGGTGAACCGTGGAGTTAGGGGAAAAGACTGCTCTTCAAATGCACCATCTCCTGTTCTTTCCTATCTTGGACAAAACTCTGATGGCTGGGACTGCTGCAGCCATCTCGGGACTATGAGAAAAGATCCCAGAGATACAAAAGTTCTTGGTTGGGATAGCACTGAGCTTCTAAACCAGAGCCAAGACCACCAACTCCAGCAATGCTTGCTAAAGGACAACCATGGGCTTCATGTATTTAAACTCATGGGTCAGGTCTTCTGCTAGTCACAGACGAAAGTGTCTTATGAGACACAAGATGACATCTTAATTTACACTCATGACATTAGTGTGATCTCCTTAGAGACGTGAAGGATGGAAGCTGGGGGTGCAAAGAGCAAAGCCAGCCTCCCAGACTGCAGAAGACGCTATTCCTTTGGGTCCTGTTGTCTTGATGATGCTCTTTTTAGTCTTTAAGTCCCTAAAATATGTTGCCTTTGTGCATTAGTTTAAAAAAATGTACAGAAATAGAATCATCCCACATTCCAGAAATCCCCACTGAATTTTCTTTTTGATAATTTCCTTTATAGTTACACACACACACACACACACACACACACTAATATTGTGACTAATACAGGTCACAGTCAACGTTCATTCACAGACACAGTGCATTCTAGCTCCTCACTTACTAACAGAAACAAGAGCCCGGCTGTCCTCGAGGCATTGATTGTCCTTTGCTTCCTGCAGAACTCCAAGTGGGAGTCTCTGTGGACAACCTCTTGTCATTCTTGTGTGAGCTTCCTGGAGTCACCTCTCAGACAGACTCTCCGTACCCAGCTCCTTACCCCAACTAGGACACGCGCTGGGGGTGGAGCTGGGAGAACAGGTGGCTTCAAGTTGGAAAATGACGAGTTGGCAGTTGGTCATCTTTTCCCAGATGACTTTGGCCAGTGGAGGAAGGGATCAGTTGGGGAGGGAGAGAGTCTCAGGCGGGATGGTGGTGACAATCACATGCCACCGGCGAATGCCATCAGGGGCCCAGGAGATGGTCTGCACAGGATGAGTTCAGGGGAGGGAGGGGACAAGAGGCCTGGGGTGAGGATTGAGGTGGTGTCTGGGAGGGTGCTGGACATGGGGGGCAGCTGGGCCGGGATCTGGACACCTGCAGCTCTTAGCGGCAGAGCAAGGTCCAGTTTTGTCTAGCGGCCTGAGGACAAAGGTGGGGAGTGCTCAAGTGGAACTTGTGTCCGGAGCATGAGGACGCTGCCCTGGGGATGAGGAGACCACCTGGGTCATCGTCATCGGTCCTTGCTGGATGGAGCAGGATTGGCTGAGGGGTCACACCCCTGAAGGCCAGGAGGGAGGTCAGCCTTCACACTTCGGTGTGACCTGCTTAGCCACCCACACCTCTTTCCACACGGCTCTCGAACTCGCTACGCCTGCTATGCTCTTTCTTTCCTTGAAATACAGACTCAAGCAACCACTCTGTGTGTGTGCGTGTGTGTGTGCACACGTGTGCACGCATACATTTGAATACATGTCTGTGTGTGAATCGCACACATGTGGGCATGGGTGTGAGCACAGTAGCTGGTTGTCTCCACACACTAGGAAAGAAAACCTTGGGGACACTACTCCACCGGGGCTCAGGCCTGGCTAATATGGGGAGCAAGCAAGCAAGGTGGAGAAAAGATTGGATGTGTCTTTTGATAAAATGCCATACACACACACACACACACACACTCTCAACACATGTATGTTTGACGCACATGCATGGCCCATCTGCAGGCTGTTCCTGAATGAGCTTTCACCAGAGCTGCATGTGGTGGGAAAGGTGGGTGCGTGACCCTCCACCGGGGCAGTTCATCTCTGCCCATCCGGCTGTTGCACACTGGATTTCCACATGGCTACTGATCCCCAGTGATGTCCGTGGGTTCCTTCTGGATGCGTGTGGCCCCAGGGATGGACCTCATTCTCCCATCTGAGAACCAGCACAGGCGCGATGTCTTCTGCTGCTCAGTTCACCCCTTCCTCTCCCTGCTCACCGCAGTCACCAGGGGCAGAAGGCTCCGTGGTCTCATGTAGCAGTGCAAAGAGCTGGGCGTGAAGGGGAGAGGCGCCCTGCACCTCCCACCATAGCCTGCCAGGCAGCAGTGAGGTGACATGGCACAGAAACCCGGCAACTGTGGTCGCTCTTCCGGAGCCACCTGAGGGGAGCTGCCTTGCGATCATCAGCTCTGGTCCTCTCCTGGCTCTTGAAGATATCTCCACAACAGAACCTGCGCCGCCTCCGGGAGACCCCTAAAGAACGAAAGCCAGCCTCTATGTCTGGCTGGCCACGCTGCTTAGCGAGTGTTCCCAAGTTCATTTCCCTGTTAACTGGTGGCCCCTTGGGAGAGGAAGAGCATCCTAGAAGAAATGGGTTTGTTTGCATAAGGAGAGGCTTAGAATGTTTCAGAGAGTCTCGGTGCCTCTCTTTGGAAGACATTGCTCTTTTGCCGCCGTGGTAGCCTTTGGTTTGGCCACCAGGAGTGTTTGTGTGCAGCTCAGTGTGATGGAGGAGAGTGCTGGTCCTGGCCCAGGGACCAGGTTTCTCCTTTGGGAAGTGGTGCATCCTAACCTACAAATGTCTCAACAGGCCTGTACCTGCCTCAAGGACAACAACCAGCATTGGGGGAGCCCAGGGTCCCCTCTGCCAGACGGCGGTGGCCACTGCCCAGCCAGCACGGACAGCTCCACTTTCTCAAGCCAGCAGAGGGAGCCCGCTCGTGGGTGCTGCTTCCTATTTGGAAAAGAAAAGAGAACCTCATTCATTTTGATGATGGATTTTGTCCCTCGTGGAACCCCAGGGCAACATTCGAGTAGAACAAGATGTCTTTCATGAACCAACAGCTGGGGCATGCTTGGCGACAGCTGGGATAACATATTCACTTCTAATTGATTACAAGGTCACTCCTGAAACCCGCAAGCCCAGCTCATGAGAGGTCCGCGGGCATCGGAAGGGATGATGGGCAGCTGCACACTCCGTCTCACCCTCATAGGTTAAGAGGACCAGATGGCCAGGCACCATGAGTCCCCTGTGCCTTCCTGGGTTGTTGGCTCATGGTGAAGCAGTGCTGGGTGGGTACACAAGGGGCAGGCTCTGCTGTGCCCCACTGTGTGCATGAGATGAAGATAGACAGCCTCCGAATTACCGTGATCTATTTCTTCTACCTGCTTTTGCTAAAAGTTTCTGAGCTGATGGCCACAAGGCCAAGATGACCCAAGATGAGATGTGGTGATGCCATTGATATGCCCAGGGTGATGAGCAGAGGGTCCTTGGACCTCAGCCTCCAATTCTCCTGGGACTCCAGTGTAGACATGTGTCATGATCAGAAAACCAGCTGTTACACCAGAGTTCATAAGCGATTCGCTTATTGTAAGCGTTAAAGTAAAACCAGCTTGCATTTTCCAATATGCAAAGAGGAATGAAATATTCATGGACCTAGATATTTCTCAAGTGCTGACACTGTGTTCTGGGCTCATTGACTCCCACTTCCCCTCTCCCAGCAGATTCAAAGTCCTTAATACATAGACTTCTCTGGAAATAATTTTCCCCTACACTTACCATGAGATTAAACCCTTCTGTATTTATACAGTGTTTTGCCTAATGCTTGTGTTTGTTCACCGAGTGTCAGCTCCATGAAGGCAGGGCAGGATTTATATATATATATATGTATATATATTCGTAATAACCAAATTTGATTTTACAAATGGGCCACAGTGCTGTCCTACTTAATACGAATATTCTCACAGACCACTGACCCCAGAGAAGCCACTAAGTGACCAAGATGGATCAAGACAATAAATCAACTTCCTAATCATGTTTGAACACAGACAAATCCCAAACATCCCCCTCTTCAGGTGACGTGGGTGACATCAGCCACCCTGCCACTGGCTGCCTCAGTCTTCCTCCTGCTCCTGTCCCAGCTGAGAGTGCAGCAGGTGCTTCAGGGGCCACTCCCGCCTGCCCTGGCCTCTCACCAGAGCAGATCCCACTTCTCTGAACCCCGCAGGTCACCCAGCAGCAGGCAGATCCTACAGTGGCTCTTTCCAGCTCCTCCTCTGCCATGCCCAGGGCTCCTCATGGAGCACAGAGGGAAGCAAATGTCACTCCCCACAGTGGGAACCTTCCTGCCAGCGCTGGCCGGAGGGCATGGACACAGGGTTGACACGGGGATCCTGCATCTTGTCTCACACTAGCAGATACTTGAGAGGGAATTCCAAAGTTTAAGGAATGGTCCTGTTTAAAAACAATACCATCATCAAGTCCACAGGAAAAATGAAGAGCCAACGGATTCGTAAAGCTCATCACGCACAACGTGTATCATGGAGGTCTTTTAATAGTTTCTTAACAACACCAGCTTCAAATTTAAAATGGGATGAAAATAAGAAAAATTTTAAGCAGAGCTGATTTCAGTTCCCTCCAAGGCTTTTGAGCTGTGGTCTATTCCTCTCCTGCAACTGGATCCTGTGAAGGGGTCGCCCCTACCTGCTCAGCTCAGTGTCCTCCTCTTCCTCCTCCTCCAGGCAGCCTCCCCTGACCACTGCAGACCACCAACCCTCCTTTCTCTCACCTCCATTTGCCGACCCTACTGACAGGGAAACCCAGCACCATGTCTCCAGGGATTCTGTAAGAAATGAAAAGGGAAAGGGATGGGCAAACTCTTTTTTTTTTTCCTGTAAAAACAAAGGAACTGGGCTGGCAGATTTCCCATGTTCCAAGAAGCTGGAGATCTCTGCTTTTCTTTGAAATATCCTGAGGGTTAAAATGATTTCTTTTTGAATTCAAAATGAGCCCAACAAAGCCATCCATCTGTGCCTGCGGGTCTACAGGTACCATGCAGCCACTGGGATTAGTTCAGGAGTGGTCCCAGCCCCTCTCTGTTGAATCCAGGCACAGAGTGAACCTCTGAAAAGCTTAGACTGGCTTCTCCATCCCCGTGGGTTGTCTTCCTGTCCCCTCCCCAGCTGTGTCTATTCAGAACAAAGCACAGGAGGGCCACCGGTGCGAATCACATGGCTATTGACTCATGCAATGGGGATGGTAGGGCCCTTGAGACGCCCTTGCCCACCTGCATGCTTCATCTGCCTGCTCACGGCGGGTGCACCTGTAAGAAGAGGTGCATTTGTGCAGGGATCTGTGTTCCTCTAATAAATCCATGTATTATCCCACAAGTTTTTCCAAGTGCCCCCACTGCCAAGTGCCCACACTGGGAACTGAGATGATTTTAATGTAAACAACATGATGACAATAATGGCAGCAAATGGGAAGCCCTCATGGAGCTTACATTTTTAAGGGGAAGTGAAAGCCAATTAATGACTAAATACACCCTATGCCAGCCACAAGGGCTAAGAATAAAACCAGGGAGCAGGAAGAGGAGCAGGGTTGAAGGAAAGGATGGAGTTTTATACAGGAGAGCCAGGGGAAACCTCACTGGGATGCTGACACTGCAGTTGGGATCTGAATGAGGTGAGGGCTTCAGCTTATGGGTCTCTGGGGGGAGCAGCACAACGGGTACAATGTCTTCAAATGTCCTGAGGCTGGAACATGCCTGGTATCTACCAAGCAGAGTCCAAAGGACAGCCTCACTAGAGCACAGGAATTGGAGCAGGAATAGAGAGGGACAAAGGGCCTGAGCATTGAGGGTGAGAGAGGTCATGGGCTCTTGTACGAACTTCCACCTTTATCTCAAGAAAGATGTGAAGCCACTGGACAGGACTGGGCTGAGGAACCCAGGACTGGGTTACACTGCAACTGGGCTGCTCCCTTTCCTGGTTCTGATGCACCCCATCACTCTCTTGGCTGCCTGCCTGGTCCCTGCAGGTCTTTGCTTGTGCAACCCCCAGATTGCCAGAGGTGGATATGTAGGAGGCAGAAGGAACCAGGGCGGAGGACCATGCATTTCTTCTAGGGCTGTTCCAAAGAGGCCTCTGCATCCGTGGGATTTTCCAAATGGGAGAAAGTAGCTCTCTGTCAGAATCTCACTGTTGTAGCTTTAGCAGGGGAAAATCTTGGCCTTGAATTCTGGGCATTTTAACTCCAGGACAGGAAACAAGTGAGCAACAGCCCCACCATTTTTTAGGAATGCCCTGTGCCCACGGGTGGTTCAAAATTAGAGACACACCAGGATGCTCTATGGGTCAGAAGAGGCTAAATGGAGCCCATTCCCCTCTTCCTCCAGCATGGGACGGCCACCCTCTCTGCGACTACCTTTATCATGTTTAAGAGAGCTGTGGCCAGTACAGAGCAGAGCTGCCCACCTAGGCCCCCCCTTGTGCCCAGCCTGTACTTGGGGTCTGCTCCTCCTAAGTGGACTCACTGTGCTGCAGTCTGGCTGGGCACAATTCAGGAGCCACTTGTCAAAAGAAATGAACTTTATTTTTAGAACACACACACCAAACCACACAGCTCCTCAGGAAAAACCTTCAGAGCCCAACTGCCACCACTGGCTTCCCACAAGCCTCTCAACCTCCCACACTCCTCTGGCTCTTGAGGCTGATTGGCTGGGTCGCGTGGGCGGAGCCAAAAAAAGTCCCCCAATGAGCAGCTCCGTGGTCTGAAAGGGCGGGGAAACAGCCCAATAAGCATCATTGTAGAGGAGCCAATAAGCTGGCAGCTGGAAGTTTGTGGGCAGCTGGAAGTTTGCTGGGGCCCCTTTCTGCTGTGGCTCTCAACACACTGTGAGCTGGTTCCTGTGGTTTCTATGGGATGCCTAGCAGTAATGTCCCTGGCCTCCTTCTCAACCCCGCTGATGGTGCAGGTTATGTGACAGGACAGAGTCCCTGTCACGATATCGCTTTCTGGCTTTTGTTACCATTCTTACCCCTGAGATTGACAAAGTGGCCTCTGGTTTTACATAGTCAGTCATTACATAGTCAGGGACATTCCTCTGATCTTCAAAAGTGCCCGCTGCTCCTGCCCTGAAGATTCATCTGGTACATGAGGGTTTTTAAAGTCACATGGGAGCATGTGAAACAGGAGCAGAGCCTGTGCCACTGCCTGCTCCCTCCACCAGAGCAGGAGAAGTGCGCACTGACCCTAAGGTGTCAGCTCATTCGGGGAAGGCGATCCCTGATTGCAGTTGTCCCCAACTCTCCAGGCTTAAACACTGAGAGTCCTGCATCCCAGGAACCCAGTCAATCTGAGTAAACTGTGACACATGGTCACCCTATATTTAATGCTTCTAACAATGACCTTATCAGGTTGGGGCTGGCCTGCGCGCATTCCACAGATGAGCACTGCCAAGGCCTGGCCATGGCCAACATCACTGTCCCCACTCCCATCCCAGGGCTGGAGACATGCAGCCTGGTCTCACAGTCCTTACTCTGCACATCTGCGCCTAGACAGAGCTCTCAGCCGGTTGTGCTGCAACCTGCCCAGATGTGGGTGTTTTTAAAAGGTGTTTTGGGAGGCTGGACCTGGCAGCCAGCTGGGAGCCACTTCTGTAGCTTCAAACCTAGGTCAGCTGACCTGCCTCAGTCTGCATCCGGGTTATGCCCCTCATGAACCGTGGACTTTCTACATGTCCTTGCCTGGGTCCCCTCCTCTGTAGGCCCAGGAAGGCTGCAGCACCTGCCTTGGAGGGCTGCTCGGAGAGTGAGCTACACACAGGATGGTCAGGCCCTTACCAGAGGGCTGGGGGGACGGTGAGTGCTGTGCCTGCGTGGCTATTATATCATAATAATCTCCAAAATGAAGAAAGTAATGTGAAGTAAAGATTCAAATCATACAGGACCTGTATTATTCGTTTTCAAACAAAACGTTATAAAAGTTTAAAACATTGTCATTGACTACAATTGCATTTCGTCCCTGGGCACTCTGGACAGAATAGTCTGGCGGCCTAGAAGAAACTGGAGCTCATTGCTTGTGAGGCCGCTCTCATTAATTTTAATACAGAGGCAACTAACTTCTCATCCAAAATGTGAAACATAGTTTTTAATTTAGTTCCTGGGGTTCCTGCAGGACTGACTCAGCTCGCTGGAAAATATATCAATTAGGTTTATTTCCCAGCAAGAAATGCTGGGCCCCTGCAGACGGGCCAGGGTAAAAGGAACCCAGGATTTCAAGGTGACAGCAGGACTTTGGAGCTTAAAGACGCTCACAGGGTGACCCAGGGGACTGCTCAAAAGCAGCCAGGTTCAGAGGGGCATCCTGGCAAGGTGGGGCGGCCTTGACTGGGAGCAGTGGTGCGGGGTCCTGCATGCCCAGCTCCTTGGTGGACAAGGGGATTGCACTGCGGGGCATGGTGGACCCGGATGTGGGTGTGGCTTTTCTGTGGCCCTCCAGGCCACGCCCCACAGCTCCCTTCCCTACATCACTTTAGGATGCTTCCTTCCATTTCTCCAGCAGTGAAAATTTAGATGTTATTGAGTTATTCTGGGCAGAGTTTGCCTTCAAAGCAATTTAAAAAGGACATTGGTGAAAGGTACACTGACTTCATTTAAAATTTTGTATTTCAAGACAAATTAGCCCAGATATTAAGGTTTTCCTGGGGAAGAGAAGACTTCAAATTCAGGCGTGAGGGGAGCTGAGATAAGCTGTGCGTGGTAGAAACACGAGAGGAGAGCCTTTGATCTCCTGTCCCCGCGGTGCTTGGGCAGAGGCTGTGAGAGCCACGCAGTCCTCAGATATGAGCAGGGTTCCCCAGCCATCTGGCGCAATGTGGCCAGGGCAACGCTGTCACATCCTCCAGCTCCTGGGTGGACAAATCAACCCAGATAAGAGTGGAAATGCATTTTTTTTTTCTTTTGGAAATTTTAAATTTTTGTGTTGTTGAAGTAACAAAAGTTGTGATAAAAGTATAATAACCCCAGGGACATACTTCTTAACCAGTGATCCGTTCTGGAGTAAAACCTCATCTAAAGTCTCACCCCTTTTTATCTCATGTATTGGATAGCAAATTGCAGACACTATTTTAATTTGAATAACAGATGTCTTAGCATATCAATCTAAGGAATAATGACTATTTTGGCATAACTGTGTTACAATTATAGGCTCTGAAGCATTAATGATAATTACTTAATATTATCTAATACTCAGCCAGTGCTAAATTTGCTGACAATCTCAGAATGGATTTTATTATAGCCATTTTGTTTGAATTGAATGAAGAAGAAAGGAAGAACCCCCAGTGCATTTAGTTGACAAGTCCAGGGGTCTTGAGAACTGGGAAATGCCACTCCCCCCAAGTAATTTATTCAGTGAAGAAGTGGGTTTGTTAACTTGGTGTTCTATGACACATCTGGGCTGTGCTGACCACACCTGGAGATGTAGCCCACACTTCTTCTGCACCCGGAAGTTTCTGCTCGTTGCTGGATAGCTCCGGAGGCTGGGTTTGATCTGGCTCCATTCTTAAGGTGAGGGCTTGCAGCTGGACTGCTTCTGGACATGGATACTAGGTGGCCCAGCAGGTCTGCTGTTGCAACATCCAGCCTTGGTCACTGAATGGCCTTGCAGACCCTCATGCGCCAGGTCCTGGGCTGTGTGTTCTTTAGGGATTTCAGACTGAGACTTCCTGATTTCACTGTGTCCTCAGTGTAAGGAGCTAGACTTTTTTGTCTGCAAAGCAACAACAAAAAACCTGGCCCTGGTTTTTTGTCTGTAAATTAGGACTGTTAAGAGGAGTGTGGTGTTGCTTTTAATTAAGATCCTCCTGTTCAAAACCCAGAGCTAAGCAAAAGCCAGTTACAGCAAAAATTGCTCCAGGAGCATGTAAGTCTCCTGACACCATCAAGATCGTGATGCCGAGGAACTGCAAGTCCAGATTTAAAGTCAGTGTCTCTTTCCTCATTAGACACGAGAGGACTGTGGGAAACAAGTAAAAGGAAGTCAAGCTCTCGCTTCCTACCCAAAGACATACATTCAGTTCATGTAAGCTAAATGTGCAGGCTGTGGCACCAGCTCCTCAGGCAGAGGCATCCTCAGGGTGGCAAGGCTTGTGCCAATATTTAGGGAACATAAGTGTTAGGACCCTTTGACCTCCCAGCTCCCCACTCTGCACCAGGTGTCCCCATAATTTTTATGTGAGTTTCATTGTCCTCTCTGACCTATCTGAGCTCCTTCAAGTGTCAGTAACTTTGTCCTATCCTGGCCCCTCACCCAGCTATCCAATGCTACCTGCTCGTCCCAGCACAATCCCCACAATGATCTGGGAACCTGGCACATGGGCTGTGGCTCTTCACAGGGTTTCTACATGAGGCACATAGGACAATCCTTGGCAGGGATCTAACCCTGGATTCTTCACTTGCTAAATATGCTGTAACTGACTCCACTCCCGAGAGGGCCACACTTTTGCTTTCTCCTCTGAAAGTTAAAAAGTACAGGGATGGGGACTCTTAAGTTCATCAGTAGCAGCCGCTTTGGCACATGTGTGCAGGATGGATGAAGTCTTCTGGAACTGCTCTGTAGGGGGCTCCATGGCTGGAGAAGACCCTGTGAGGCAAAGGGAGGTTCCTCTTAAAATCTGTCACCTGCAGCCCCAGAACTAACTCAGCTGCCTCTGGGAGCAGGACACATCTTCTAAGTTTAAGTCAAGTTTATTTTTCATGTTTTAAAAACCATTTGGACAGAGTTTTGCCTGCACCCAGGGGCTCTGGATGGCTGTTTTTCCCGAGGCTAAGCGGGTGGCAGGCACCTGATCTGCCTCCCAGATGTTGCTATTTCTCTTTGTTTTATTGGAATTGGGTGTAGTACCTGCTGCTTTGTGGATGTGATGCAACACTGCCTAATATACATCACAAACACCACTGGCAAATAGGTATGCAGACCAGGGATCATTAGAAAGAGCAAGAGACAAACACAGATATTTCCCAGTTAAGGTTGTCAATCTCGTCCCAAGTACCGCACAGTTTCCAGGCTGCGCTCAGTTCCTTGATTTTACAAACTGTGTTTCTCAAGATGAACAAATAACACACAATCCTGCAGGCTTAGGATTCTGGAGAGCCAGTTATATGCACAGTGTGGCCTGCTGCCACGGGAGTCAGCCGGGTGCTCAGAATCCTTCATGGACATCTCTCTATATATCTGCCTAGGGGCTTGATGGCTACCTGGGTGGCCCCATGGCCCATGGTCCAGTGTGGTGGTGTACATAACCTGAGACAGTGCTATATCCAACTGAGGGTTCTTCTATCTTTAAATGACTTACGGGTTGGCCACTGAGACATCAGTCCCTCTGGTTACTGTTCCAACTCATCAGCACAGATCTCCATCTCCTGCAGCAATTCTGTGTCTCCCATTCCATCTCTTACCAGAGCAGCCTGGGTATCTGGACATGGCCTTGTTTCTGTGGACACCCATTCCTGCCCCATCCCTCTAAGGCTTCAAATAACCTTCTCCAGCAGGTGTGTTTTTATAATAATGGTTATAAGCATCAGTTAATTGCCTTTGGTTGAATCTAATAGAAGCAAACTGTGACTCCTTTAAACAGCAACTAAAAATATTGAAATGGCAGGAGAATGCACAGAGGGTGGAAGGTCAGTGTCAGAGAGGACTCAAGATCCCAATGCACAAGGCAACAGGCTTCTGTTTGTAGGAACGAATGCATCTCCAGGTGTCTGAGGGGGAAAACCACCTGTGGCCCTGTTTTAGCCTCATATCCTCTGCTGAAGAATCAAATCCCAGGAAGAACTGGACTTGCTTCATCAAATCCTCTCCCCTACCTGTGTGGGCAGGGGCTGTCTATATTCATGGTCCACCATGGTTTGACACAAAGGGAGAGAGAAACCCTCATGTGGATAAAATCTGGTTGTGCCCCTGCTCCCCAATCAGAGACGGCCAGTATTAGAATCCTGGAGAACCAGCACGGGCCCCATGTCCTGTGTCGAGGTGAACAATGTGGCGCCTGGGCATATTTTCTTGTTCCTTTATTAAATAATGTTCAGAACAAGCACAATTTGTCAGCTTGCTCTAGAGAATACATGCTTCAGGAGGTAAAGTTGTAAACAAACTAAAACAGCTTCCTCATCATGATTTACAGTTTCCTCCTTGAGACTCCATTGAAGGCCTGGGCTTCCCTGTGTCTACCAATCCGAAACCAGTTCCAGCCTGATTCCTGCTTTGCAAGCATCACCAGCTCAGGCAATCCATGTGCAAAACTATCCCTGGCTTCCCACCTCTGCAGGAGTCAGCCTGTCCAAGAAGCAGCAGTGGCCCATGGGAGAGGACGATGCCCACCTGGGCATGAGGAATGTGCAGTGCCCATCAGTCGGCTTAGCCCAGCTGAGGAACCGCCCCTCCCCGTGTCCATCTCGTGGAGTCTGCGTTGTACACACAGGTGTGAAGGGGCAGACTATGAGGCTGTGGTCTTCACATTTGAATGAAGGCTTCCCTTCCTCTGTCCTATCTCGGAATGAGAACCGTTTCTGCACCATGTTCAACACTTTTCTTAGACCAGCCTCTGAATGGTTTCTGTGAGTGCACAGCAATGCTTCTCTGTTGATTTTAAATCACATAGTGGAGGCTCTTTTGCAATGAGTGAAACATAGAAGGGTAAACTAAGGGAAGATGCTGAGCTGTAACTTGTTTTTTCTTTAACTAGACAAATCCAGAATGCTGCTCAGGGCAGCCTCTCCATCTCTGGCATCTCATCTCCCAAGTCAAGTGTGCAATGAGTACACTCGTGTGCACGGGAAGCACCGAATGCAACTGTGAAGCATCCAGGTGAGGGATTTGCAGTGTGGTGGTGGTGGGGGGGGGGGTGACCAGCAGTGCTAATAGGACTGTGAAGTGGTTGTAGATAGTCACTATTTAAATTCAGGTGGTCGCTCACACTGAGTAAGCTGTTGGTGGGCAAGAGAGTGAGGGAGAGCTCCCAGCTCTCATGAAGTCAAACACATCAATACAACCCCTGCAAACTTGTCAACACACCAACATTATTAAATGGATGCAAAGATCCTCCACATCATTAATATCAGAGAAAGACAAATCAAAACCCAATGGGATGTCATCCCACCCCTGCTATCATGACTGTCATTAAAAAGCCAGGAAACAGTAGGTGTTGGAACAGAACTGGAGGAAGGGGAATCTACTCTTCATGGGAAGTAAGGCATTGTCCTCATTATGGAAATCAGCATGGTGGTTACTCCAAAAACTAAAAGCAGATCTCCTATTTGACCCAGCCATCTCTCTTCTGCATAATTATCCAAAGTAATGAAGTCAGTGTGTTGAGGAGCTATCTGCACTCTCTCATGGGAGTTGCAACATTATTCAGAACAGCCAAGATGTGGAATCAGCCTAAGTGTCCATCAGGATAAAGAAACTATGGTGTGTAGATATGTAATGAATATTACTCAGCCTTGAAAAGGGAATACTATCTCTGGTAACGACGTGGACATTATGCTAAGTGAAGTGAGCCAGTCTCAGAAAGAGCAAGGTTGCACGATCTCACTGGTGTGGAGAACCTTAGAAAGTCGAATACACAGAAGCAGAGAGCAGAAGGGCAGTTTCCAGGGGTGGGAGGAGGGGAAAGCAGGGAAATGTGTGTCAAAGGATACAAAGTTTCAGTTACACAGTTGAGGTGTCTAGAGAGCTGGTTAGAGCATGGAGACAATAATGCTGTATTGTGTACTATAAACTTGCCGGGAGATTTGATTTTGATGGCTCTTGCCAAAACAGATCTTAGCAATAATCATTTCATTAAATACATGTATTTCAGAACATGTCACACACTGAGTTAGTACTTTTTCCTGAATCATGACAACATCTTAGTTTCTTTACATCTTAGTTTCTTTAATATAGTGCATATTAGAAATAACAGACCTCCTACTGCCTGGCCTCCCTTCTCCCTTGAAACTATGTAACTATGACACTAGGGAGTCATAGTTGCATTTAATACAGGCATAAATTTTTATATCTTGTACCATGGAAGTATCTTACAACCATTCAACCATACCATCAATAGTACAAACCCCTGAATCTCAACTGAGGAGGACATAAAAACTTGCCCGAATAAAATCACTTTCCATAACTCACGCAGGGTGCAAGCTGATGGCTATAATTCATGGCCCTGCACAGTGACCTCCAGTTTGTCTGTTTCCTTCATAGGGACTTCTCTGATCCCACACTTGATCACAGGAGAAATCCTCCCGAGCTAGACAGGACTCGAAACTTCCCTGACAAATATGCTAATCCATAGAGAAAATGTTGCATTGTGAATATCGCAGCAGTTTGATTCTCCTCCCTGGCTGCACCTCTGAATCACCTGGGAAGACTTCACCAGGCACTTTGTCTTGTGTCAGATGCCGAAGGCTGGCCTCTTTCCACAGCTCCTGGGCATTGTTTCTGAGGATAGGTCCTGTACACGAGTACTCTTCAAAGCTCCTGATTTCAACAGCAGCCAAGGTGGTAAAGCATGAAATAGACCAAATCCAGAGAAACGAGAAAAGTGTAGCAGCCAGGATTCGGTGATTCTGTGCATAAATGTGCTGCTGACACTAGAGACTTCATTTCTGGGTAAATATCAGTGGCCTTCACTGATTTTTAATACCACAGTTAGGAAGTCCCCATGAGTCCCTTTGGACTTTGCCACCTCTCAACATTACAGAGAAAGCACAGGAAGAGCTTCCAGGCTCACAAGGGCTCATGCCCCATCCGCAAGCATCTTCTAAGTGAGTACGGATAGGTGGGCAGAGTCCAGGGTGCATGTCCCCTGCTCCTGCGAAAGTCCTCAAATACAGCAGGGATGGTCTGAGCTGGGCATCAAGTTTCAAACACCGTCCTGATCCCTGGGCAGGAGGCATCCCTCTGGGAGTCAGACACCACCTGAACCAGAGGCACGGGAAACAGGCGCAGAGTGGGAGAGCCCCGCAGTGTGCATGCGCTGCTGCACACACCTCCTCAACCCTGCCCCCTGTAGGTGCGCCTCATAGGCCTGCGGGTCTCAGACATCTCCGTGTACTGATGTGGTCTTTTTCCGAATAGAATGACTCCCCCAATAAACACCAGGTAGTAGAAGAGTGTTCTCCTTTCTTTAAGTGGCTTTAAAATGCAATTATCATTCCACACTGAAACCCACTATTCTGTTTTAATTTTTATGTACCAATTAAAAAAAAAAACATGGTGTTCATTGTGGACATTAGAAATGCAGGCACTCTGAGAATGTGGGACACTAGGCACACCGGGTGAGCCACACATGTTACCCAGACCCGGCCTTGAGCCAGTGTCACCTACTCTCCCTGGGCCCACCACACAGGGCATAGGGTTGTGTGGCTGCTGAGGACAGGAACTGGAGCAGTTCCTGAGAATGTGCTGTTAGATACACGCTAAGGTTTAAGGACTTTGGCTAACCATGAAGCTGAGCTGGGGGCAGGAGCTGCGGCCACTGGAAACAGCTGTGGGATTTATCATCGTGAAGTCCTTACCTTTATCACAGCTTTTTGATCATATGTTTGTATATTTTAAATGCATATTAAGACATCTTCAATTCATTGAACACGTCTGACATAACACGTACTTACATAAGGGAACTATTAAGAAAGCACACCAGGGTTTTTTAAAAAATACATAACTCTAATTTCTATTCTTATTTTTCAGATAGTAAACTGGTGATTGGAGAAGATAAGTGATATCTTTGATGTGACCAAGCTGGACACTGGCAGCCACAGGGCCCCACAGCCTGTTCTCTTACCTGCCCATGCTGTGGATTTTGCAGACCCTTGGGACCTACAGGTCTGATGGAGGCAGGGGATGGTGGTGTGCAAGGCAGAGCAGATGCTGCTGAAGCAGGTGCATTTGGATCCAGTCCCAGCTCCAAGGTTCACTCTGCGAGCCCGAGACACACTTCCATTTCCCGAATCTCCAGGTCCCTGAGTGTAAAGTGGGACTCACTGCAATCCGTCATGCCATCCTGATGAATGAGGCCCTCCAGTCTCTGCCGAGCACAGTGCTGTGCAAACAAGTCTCAATCCCTGCTTTCACCACGCAGCAGCTTGGAGTCACATGTGGCTCACCCACCTCAGGGGAAGGTGTGAAAAAGTAGCCCAACAAAGAAGCTGCTGGAAATCGGTCCCGCCCAAGAGAAGGGTGATCAGGTGCAACCCTGTGGTGCTGCACTTTCAGACTGCTGGAGTGTCCCCCCCCAGACAAGGCTTGGCAGCTGTCCCTGCAGGGGCCCTCCCACCATGCTGATTGATGGGACAGATGGCAACTCCTATGATGAGACATTAATGAAGTGCTGTTTGCTTTTATCAACTATCATAAGCAAAACATTAATTTATTCTAGAAAAAGTGCACACAAAATATAATGTGGCCCTAGCCAATAATATAGATCTTATTTAAAAAAATGCTCTGACAATGATTGACACCCAAACATGCTGAATCCATCAACCATCTCGGGCCCAGGATCCACGTTTTGTCAGCAGGAAACACTTGGTTTCTTCAGCAGGAAGCATGGGAATGCTTCTGAATAATGGATTGAAACAGACTTGCCTCTAGATTAGTGCTATTTAGTATTCTGGAATAAATGCTCTAGAGGAGGGGTTTGCCACAAAACTGTTAAACTCCTGCAGAGGGCGCTCCGCTCTTCTGAGTTGAAAATATCAAGGGCAACTGATGAGTTGAGGGGTGCTCCCTCAAGATGCACATGAGAGGAAAACGGGAGCTCTCGAGTGCTGTTAATGTGCACATGTCACATTGGAGATTATAGGAGATTCACAGTTTCAAAACCCATAAGTACTGTTAGTTGGATTATGAAAAGTGATAGGAGAATAGGCACCATGATCAGGGAAAAGAAATCTGAGAACACATTTCCTGAGGGCTGTGTGTGTGTGTGCGCGCCTGGCTAATAAACACTGTGGGATAGTTCATACCCTCAGACAGGATGTGGCCACATCTAATGAAAATTCCTGAAAGGTTACTTATTTACTTGTCAATGTTAACTTTTTTATTGTGGAAAATTTCAAATACATAGTTGCTCCTCCTAATTCATGAGTTCCAAGTCTGCCAATTCAACCAACCATGGATGGAAAACATTACAAAATAACTGCATCTTTACTTAAGATGGACAGAATACATTTTGTGGTTACCTGTTAGGAATGTGATTTGAATCATCATATCTCTGATGGTCCTACAGCAGGAGCTGCATCCCTGCGCTGGGAACTTCCTGTGCACATGTGCAGCCAAGCCTGCCCTGTTGCCATGGTGACACCTGCTTAAAGGAGGTTCTGTGCATGGCACAGGACTGTCAGTCTTGACCCTGAGTTCAGACACCATGGACAGGGGTAGAGAATTATGAGCACAAGTTGATAATTATAATTGGCCACTTGACTTCATCCTTCAGCCTGCTTGCTTTCAATAAACTTTCTCACAGAAAACCCTTTTGATAATAAAACCTATATAATACATTTGCTGAGCCAGCTCTGGGTCATTATTCTCCAGGAGGGGTTAATAATGTCCTATCTGGTCTCAGCTTTCTTTCTTTCTGAGTCTGTTTATCTTTTCTCAATCCTCCACTGCCCCTTGCACATTTTCTGAATTAATGGCCATGCAGAACAATCTAGTGTGACAATTGTCTACCTAGCCCTTGGGTTGTCGTAGGCCCTATGAGTGACCTGCATGTGATTTAAAGCACACAGCAGGATGTGCAGAACACACACACACACACCACACACTCCACCATTTTATTTTTATATGAGGTCCTGGAACCAATCCCCTGTGGGTACCAAGGAATGGCTGCAGTAGCAGAAAAAGAGAAATTCCCAAGGTGATTGTGTCTAAAGCGTAATTCTTTGGTAGAACCTTGAAGATGTTGGTAGCAAAGCCAGGTGTATGAAGATAGGCTTTGCTCCCGTTCTGCTGCCTGTCTTCTCCCCTACTTCCTGTAGGTACCCTCCTCATTCATTTCTCCATGGTCCTTACTAGACTTCCTGCTTCTCTTCCCCTCTCTCCCTCCTTCCCTCCCTCATCTTTGGGGGGGCTTTTCAAGGTAGAAAACAGACTTACACAAAGTCTTCACGGAGCCAGCCAGGCTCAGGTGAGTCCTGAGGATGTTAAGCAAGACCTGGCAAAAGTCTGTTCTGCAAACCAAGGATTTCTGAATCCATCTGTGGCTTTGCATACAGCTGAGTTTCTCCAGGGCTTGTGGGACATCCTGCAGGAGAGCAGGACGTGAGACAGGGGCCTACTCCTTGGGAGCCCCCTGGACCAGCAGCTGATGTCTTGCAGCTTGCCCTTTAGAGAGGAAGATGGACAGGAAAAGGACAGAATGAGCAAAATCTAATTCCTAGAGATAATTTTCTAACACATTGAACTTCTATCTCACCTGATGTTGGTTAGACTTTATCTACTGCCCACTGGCCACTTGGATCCCTCTCATCTTGCTCCATCTTTTCCCCAGTGCTCACCTGCTTCAGAGACATGGTGCCCTCGACTCATCCTGGGCATTTGGTTGGTTTTCTGCCTCTCCCATCTGCAACAGAAGCCTCTTCAGGATGGGCTTGCAGTCTGTTCTGTCCAGTGTCACCGAGCTCTCAATTTGTTGCAGGAGGCCAGATCTGTATTGACTATCCCACTTCCCAGTCGACACAGAATTATTGGGTCACATGTCTCTCTGGGCGATTTGGATTTAGTTAAAAAATTGCCAGAGCTCCTGCCCTCAAGATGGGATCCTGACTCTGAAGTCAGCTGTGAGTGCAGAGTTTCCATCCAATGGAGATAAAAGGAGCCGGCATTTCCCAAGCCCCACATAGGTTAACAGCTTCGCATAATCCCTCAATATTTCATGTTAATAAATGATTTTTTAAATTGCAATGCATGAGTCAAATGCCACTAAGACTGGAGTCCCCAGTCCATCTGCAAGACAGAGTCCCCAGAGACACAGGGCTTCTCTTCTCGCAGCTCTGTTTGCTTGTTTGCTTTAAGTCCATTTTCTTTTTCCATGGCAGAGATTTTCTACTGAGTCTTTATTCTAAAAAAAAAAAATAGAATTTTGCTTTCTTCTCCTTTTCTGAGACACACAGTCACAAGCCCAGACTTCTCTTTCTCCCACTCCTAGCACAATCCTTACACTGATTAAATAACCAGTAAGCTGGTAAAATTATGTATGCAGTATGATTTCATAACAAAGCTCTGTTCACCAGTATCTTGAGTTTCCATTCTTCATTTGATTACCTTTTGATGCCTCTATTGTTTCCTCCCCAAACCTTCAATATGTAAAAAAATAGATATTCTACCAGTTTTTGTTTCAATTCCTTGACATTTATCACCTCCCTCTCCTCGCCCAGTTACCCTCCGCCCTCGTCTCCACGTTGACTCTGTCTGTGGCTGCTGTGGCTGTTTTGCTGGGGACGGAGCCCAGGGCCACCTGCAAGCCAGGCGAGGACTCTGCCACTGAGCCACACTCCCGCCCCAGGACAATCATCTTTAAACCTCTTTTCACAACCAAGCTGGGACCTCACTTGGAGCTGGA
Organism: Marmota monax; assembly: GCF_021218885.2. Classification (NCBI taxonomy): domain Eukaryota; kingdom Metazoa; phylum Chordata; class Mammalia; order Rodentia; family Sciuridae; genus Marmota; species Marmota monax. The sequence goes on along the minus strand of NW_026692533.1, from coordinate 85,436 downwards.
GCCTGACTGGGGCCAGACTCCCAGGGTCCCCCTGCTGGAGGAAGGTGTCATGAGTCAGCCCCACCCCCCACCTACAGACGTGGGACCCAAAGGAAAAGGAGGACAAGAAGGATGGCCAGATCTTGCTCTTGGTAAGACTGAAATACAAATTGCACTATAGAGTCAGGTGCGAGTGCCAGAAATGAAGCAAACACAAAATTAAAGCAGGCTAATTGGAAGAAAGGTGGAGAAATGCAGCCCACACAGTGTCCACCATGGGCAGAGACACAGCCAGGATCAGCAGCAGGGTAAAGAAGGGACCCCAGGAGGAGGGGTCATCCAAGCAGCAACAGCAGACACACGTCCTTATTGGACTGGATGAATACAGGGGTTGGTTTAAGTGATGAAAGTCAACATTTATGGGCTGAAACCCATGCCATCGGCTGTTCCCCAAGAGAAATTTTATTGATAACACTCGGATTCCAGATTTAACCAGGTTAACAAGCAGCTTTTTACAAAAGCGATTTTTAATTTAAAATATTTTCACTCAGTTAATAGGGCAATTACAATTAATATTTAAATTTTCAAAATTAATTTAAGCCATATTATCTCTACTTAACCAAGCATTATAATGGAATCAAGCTAATAGCGTTACTTTGAGAAGGAAAGTAGTAGTTGTGCAACTGCCTATGGTTCAAGAGCTGCGTAAATGCAGGCTGCTTTTACCATCACAAACAAAGCACTTTAATTTCCTCGAAAAGCACAGAACCAAGTGATTCTCAACCCTGGATGAGTTTGAAAACAGCAATGTAAGTCTTCAGGGGAACATGGAAGCGCCTACCTTGGTGTGCTGGGGAGCTGCACTCAGGTCTGTCCTCCATGGAATCTACCATATCTCCGTGCGTAAAGAGTGGCCCATTGCAAAGCTGGGCACAGAGCAGAAGAAACACAGTGGGCAGGCAAGACTCCAACGAAGCCCAGTCCTGGTAGCATTTTCTCCCAGAGAACTCTTGCTAATAGGGAAACCAACAAAATATTGAGAACCAAAATGCACAGAGACCATGCCGTTAACTAGGTGAGGACAGCCTCACGGTTTTGGAAATGCACAGGGAGATACGACTGGATTGGGGCTTTACTAAGAACCAGATAAAGTGATTGAGTTTTCTAAAGCTCTGTGTGTGGTGTTAGGCTTCATTGAAAATAATTCACGTACCCTACACTTCACCTGATTCAAGTGAAAAAAAAATTAATGTTTTCTTTGTGAATTTTCAAAGTCATGCAACCAGGAGCAGAGTCTAAATTTAGAGCCTTTTTCATCAGTCCATGAAGAAATCATTGCCCCTATGTTCTCATCCAAAATTCCTCCTGCCCCTTTCCCAACAGTCCTGGATGTGTTTCTGCCTCTCTGGATTTGCCTATTCTTGATATTTCATAGAAATTAATTTTGCAGAAGGTGGTCTTGCAGGTGTGGTTCTTTTTCACTTAGCACCATGTTTTCAAGTTTCATCCACGTTATAGTAGATGTCAGTATTTAATTCTTTTAGGGCTAATAATATTCATTGTATGAATATATGTTATTTTGCTTATCTACATATCAGGTGCTGAAAATTTAAGTGGTTTAAGGCACGTTCTAGGGCTGGTCCTTTAGTGGTGGGGCCACACGTCTGTCCCAGGCCACCCAGAGCCAGGCCCTGCCAGGGGAGGGGAGGAGGGAGGCCTGGGTCCACTCAGGAACAGAGACCCCAGGCTGTGCAGCATAGCTCCATAACTGAGAGCAACAGGGACACGTTCTCACCCACCTGAGCACAGGGGGTTGAGGGACGTGGCTGGACGGGAGGGAAAGCTTTTGAAAAATAAATTAACCTGCCGCAGCACATTTCCACTGATTCTTCATATTTCAATTCCAAATTTCTTCCGAGGAATTCCTCTTGGGAGGGAGGCTATCTTCAAGCCATGGTGACATCACAGGTCTCTACCCCTAATGTCATCTGGGTGAATGATCATGCACTTGTTTTTGAAAGTGTTGAAACAGTATCTAATTCTGACATGAGAAAGCAAGTTGTGTCCAGGTAAGTACAATTATTTTATTACATTTGTCACATCATAGGGCTGTGCCCAGCCTACAGGGGCCACTCAACATGTACCTGATGAAAGTTGAAAGAAATTAATCTTCCTTGTGTTCAGAAATTATGGATTTTCAAATCCCTGCAGCCAGATAGAAATATCAATCTTGAAAGTCATTCATTAATCCTACAATGATCAGATAAGCACCAATTTTGTGCCAAGCCCTGACAGCTTACATTCATCTAAGACCAGCGTGCTCCAAGTGCCATACAGGTCTCTGATCTCAGAAAGCTTATACTCTTGGACAAGGATATAAAAAGCAGATTGCCAATTTAGAGATTAATTTCACAATACCTTTATTTTGTTTATTTAGCTTTTTTAAAATGTGGTGCTGGGGATGTAACCCAGAGCCTCACACGTGCTAGGCAAGTGTTCTACCATTAAGCCACAATCCCAGACCCTCAGAGATTAATTTCAGATAATGATAAGGAAATTATGAAGTTATGAAGGAAATTAAATGGGTCAATGAGAGATGGTGATGTGTTGGGGGACAAGTTTAGATTTTGCTGGTTAAAGAAAGTATCTCTAAGGAAATGACCTAGGCTAGAAAACACAGAGACAGTTTATTCCATAGGCAGTTAATGGCACACACAAAGGCCCTGTGGCAGGCACTGATTCGGTTGCTTAGGAACAGGGATCAGATCAGTACTGCTGGAATTAAGGTGAGCAAGTAAAATTGAGGGATAGACTGTGAATGGAGCAAGATCAAGTGACGCCAGAGCAGTTACAAAAATCAGATTTGGGGGATATGATTGGTTTCTGCAAAATGAGTTTGCTTGGTTCATGGAAAACAGACTGAAGGGGAGGGACAGTCAGGAGGCTGTTACCAGGTCAGAGATGATGGCAGTTTGTTTGCACCAGGATCATAGCAGAGGAACTGCCCTCTTAGATGCTGCTGCAGGCATGCCCAACCCTGTAAACCACTGAACCTTATGTCAAAGCTCTCTGTGGAAACTGACAGAGTCTCCTCTGATTGTGTGGTTCCTGGGAGAGATGCAATGGGGAACCTGAATGGCTCCGAGAGCCTTCCCCACCCATGCCCTCCAGGGCCCTGCAGAGGTTGGAGGTCTTGGGAGAGGCCTCCATTGGCTCCATTACCAGCCATTAGGCAGGAGCCAAGATGGCACAAGGGGCTCAGATGTGGCCCATTAGGGCCTCAGCCCTGCAGAGCTCACAGGATTTGAGGGCTCTCAAAGGTTCTTTGTTAAGTAAAACTCAGGCAGAGTCCCTTGCCCCAGTGTGCAAGCACTAAACATGGAAACCCACTGAGGAGAGTGAGAGGGCGGCTCAAGCCCCCACCCCAAATCATGGCTTGCTGCACATCTGCAGGCCCCCAGGCTCTGGAAAGATCGGCACCCACTTCTCTAATAATTCAGTCTGAATTTTGCAAGGGAAGCAAATGAAGCTCCAATATCCCATTCACGTCACAAGATGGCATGTGTTTCCAGCCCTAGGATCTGGACAAGAAGCAAGGCCCAGTCCCCTGGCCTCATTTGCAAGAGCAATCATGGTTCCTGTCACCACTCTCAGCCCTCTCATTGCACCTGTTGGGTACCACACCGTGGGCCAGGAATTGAACTCTGCTATTGCCCTTAAATTACAAAAGTACTCAGCAAGACAAGTGCTTATGGATTCCAGCATTAAATACTAGGGCTGCTGAAATCAGTGCATCTCACTGGTTTTATTCTGGGTGATTATTTGCCCATGGTTACATCGTTGAAGAACACTAAATTACAAAATGATTCCTACTGAATTTTCAGTGCATCCTGCTGGAACAATTAGCTTGACATCTGGGGGATTTTAAAACATCATTTGATGCCTTTTAAACCCCCTTTCATCAAGAATAGAGCCAGTTTTGTGTCCAGAGTCTTTGACATGGAACAGTCCAGGGAGAAGGGCAAAAATATGAACGTGGAAAGGGGATGGAGGACGTTTGAGAAAAAGGGGGTGCCCTGTCTCCTGAACTCCCCTGGGCATTTTTTAGAATGAGGAAAGACAGTTGGCAAAGCTCAAGCCAAAGTGTTGGAAATGGGCGTGGGTAACTGAGACTCTGAAGTTTAAAGAATCATTAGAAAGCGACAGGAAATATGGCCCCCAGGCAGCATGATGGACAGCTTCTAATGATGCCGTCTCCCTCTCTCCTCTTATTTTTTAATATTTATTTTTTAGTTTTTGGCACACACAACATCTTTGTTTATATGTTGTACTGAAAACCCATCGCCACTTAAGTTGAGTGAGCACATAATTTATGATCCAGATCAGGGCACACTGAAATCAAAAGGAGTCACTCTTAATAACTGCAACAAGAAAACAGGGAAAGAGCAAACATAGACCCTACAACCATACAAATAAACTGGAATAGTGGGTCATCTGATCAGTGAGCCAGATTGAAACTATGATTTGTTCTCACTTGTTCTTCATCCCTATAGAAGGTGGGCTGTCCATCACCAGGACAGAATTCTTTATTCTTTCTGCTGGTCACCTTAGTGTTTTGTGTTGTTGTTTTGTTTAGGTTTTTTTTTGGTTACTGGGGATTAAACCCTGGGGCACTTAACCACCACTGAGCCTCATCCCCAGCCCTTTTTATTTTTTATTTTATATTCCCAGCTCAAGATCTTTATTTATTTATTTATTTATTTTTCCTTTTTTATTGGTTGTTCAAAACATTACAAAACACTTGACATATCATATTTCATACATTAGATTCAAGTGGGTTATGAACTCCCATTTTTACCCCAAATACAGATTGCAGAATCACATCGATTACACATCCACATTTTTACATAATGCCATATTAGTAACTGTTGTATTCTACTACCTTTCCTATCCTCTACTATCCCCCCTCCCCTCCCCTCCCATCTTCTCTCTCTACCCCATCTACTGTAATTCATTTCTCTCCTTGTTTTTTTTTTGCCCCATTCCCCTCATAACACAGTCTCTCTAAGTTGCTAAGGGCCTCGCTAAGCTGTTGAGACTGGCCTTGAATTTTAGATCCTCCTGCCTCAGCTTCTGCAGCCACTGGGATTACAGGTGTGCACCATGGTGCCTGGCAGCGCTGTTGGGTGTTGGCCTTCTGAGGACTCATTCCTGTCTATATTTCTCCTTCCCAAGCTCAGTCTCTTCCTTCATGCTATGGAATGTGCCCTGGGAGCTGAGTTTTCAAAATTTCATTGTCACATACTAATTGTGCATTTCTAGGGGGCACAGTGGGATGTTTCTATACGTATTTATGTCATGCAAAGGTCAAATCAAGGTGATGGGCACACCCACCACCTTAGACATGGAGTGTTTCCCTATTGGGAGAACATTTCAAATACTCTCCTTTAGCTTCTGAACTACACAATGCATTGTTAGCTGCCCTACTGTGCGACAGAGCTCCAGAACTTGTTCCCCATGTTACTTTGTGCCCATCAACAGACTGCCCCGGTCTCTCCTCCCCTGGACCCTCTCCAGTCTCTGGTGCCCTCTATTCCCTGCAGTGTCTTCTTGATGCCATCTTCTACCCCACCTGTGGCTGGAGTCAATGAAGCCAGCTGAGCATGAAACCTCGGCAGCCATGAGAACAAATCTCCCCCTCTAAGGTGCCTGTCTCAGGGGTTTTGTCCAGTGATGAGGAGCTGACTCAGGGGCTGGGGTAAAAGCAGTGGTGGCACCCTGTCTGCCTTTGGCATTTGGAGAAAGAGAAGTTGGCTTCACAGGGACCTCGGGGGATGTCCATTGGGGCCTAGTCCTCAACCTCGCCTGGGCCAGCAGGACCCGGTGGGAACATCCTAGGATGGGATGTGCCCCTTCCTTAAGGCTTTAGTGGCTGGAGGGTTTCCTGTGGCTATGAAGAAAACGACCTCTGCTCCCCATTGGTTATCTTCTAGAACACAGGGAGGGCTGTGTGTGTGTGTGTGTGTGTGTGTGTCTGCTCTCAGACCAATTAATTTGGCTCTGGGCTTTTATATTTTAATTAAAATAGCAGCTTTTGTAAATATTCATCAAACACAAATAAGTTTCCTGGTTCGTAAGGCCCCAGACCAGCGGGGAAGGACGTGGAGGAACACCTCCCATGTGGCAAGCTCACTCCCAGGCATGCACAGGCGGCTCTGCCACCTGGGATCTAGGGTCCATCTCCAGAATCCATTTTGATGAATTTATAAATGGCCAGTAGGTGTGAGGCATATGGATGGGACCTGAGGATGCAGGGCAATCGAGGCCCCTCCACCTGCCTGTGGGTGTGTGTTTCTGCATCTGTACCCACCCTTCACCGCCAGGTGTGCCTGCACGTATAGTGTGGCACTGTCTTTCTGGCAGAATCTCCATGAAACCATCCTGAAAACTTGTGAACACACATAAGTGCATATTCATGTGTGTATGTACACACACGTGTGCCTGTATAGCAAGTGTGTGGGTGTCCACACATGTGCGTATGATGGGTGCAGAGTGGAATACAAAGTTAGGAGAAATACGGGCTCTGGAAATACAGTACTTCAAGTTCTGAAACTGACCCATTCTTCTGGACGTTTGTCCATTCTTTCTGTGGATAACTTGTGTTCTGCTCCCATGCAAAGAAAGTCCCCAAACTCCAAACCTCAAGGCTTACTGTCAACATCTTTGTCCTGACTCCACATGTCCTACATGTCCACTGCTGGCCAAGCAGCTTCCCTCCCCTGGTTTCCTTGCTGAGACGTCAGCCACTGTCTGGTCATGCCAGATGGACAGAGAGCATATGGACACTCCCTCCAGAGTCTGCATGGACACAGAGGCTTGGTGGAGTGAGGAAGGAAGAATGGCCACCCACAGGGAGGTGCAGGCAGGAAGAGCGACTGTGGGTGTTGGTCAGCTTTCCACTGCAGTGACCAGAACAACTGAAAAGGAGGGACGTTCATGTTTGCCTGTGGGTTCAGAGCTCTCAGCCCAGGGCCAGCAGCCCCACTGCCCTGTGCCTGAGAGTAGAGGGGGTGGCAGAGGAAGCAGGGGACAGAGAGAGAGGGAGGAAGGGGCCAGCGACAAGATACTCCCTTCCGAGGCACACCCTGACCTTCTTCCCCAGCTAAGCCCTGTCTCCTGTAGTGACAGAAGGGACTCGGTAATACCCTTAGGTCTCTATGAGCTGCTCACCTTGTCCCCAGCAGAAGACGGTGGAGAGTTCACCAGTGTCCTTGGCCTTTCTAAGGTGACTACATTGAAGTAGGTTCTAGCTGTGTCTGGACCTTGAGGGTATTCTACAGTTGGCCAGAAGAAAACCCAAGCCTGGAACAGATGATTGGAGGGTCCTGCATATTTGGCATTTGGACATCCCATCGCTAAACACCAAGGGGGCTGTTCTGCTTGGGTTTGGACTGAAACTGAAAGATCAACACAAAGCCAAGCAGGGGCTCCGAGAGAGAGACCTGCGTGAACTGGCGTCACCGGTAAAGGAGGGCTCACCAGTTGTGGGCTCCCTCCTGCTCAGTCTGGGCCAGTGCTTTCTTTGGTTGGATAATAACCTTATCTACTGGTAAGGCCCAGCCTCATAATTTGCTGCACATGATGATAAATGTCATGAAGAAGTGGTGATGGCCTTCTGAATAACCCCACGATTCCTTTAGAAATACCACAGGAGAACAAAGCCAGCACTTGAAAGTTTAGGCAACTTGAGAGACTTTGCCACTAATTTAAACAGTGTGGATTGGAGCACAGTTTCATATCAACCATGGATGGGCCCCCTTTGGCCAGCTAGATGAGCTTCTTGAATCAGCATACTGGCCACTTGGAAACCACATGATACATCACCTGGGTTGGCACCACAATCTCTTGCACATCTGTGAAGCATGCGCCCTGTAATACTGGTGTTACTATTATTTTGTGCTTTCTTCTCTGAATATAAAAAATACACCTGCACAGGGCATTATATATTTTAAGCTCTCTTCTGCCATCTGTTACTTTAGCATCTCCATCATTTTTCAAGCATACATATTCCAGATATGCTCTCCTATTAGTTGAGGAGGGAAAGAAAGTTTTACTAGAAATAGCAAGAAGGAAAGACAGAGAATGTCACAGGAAGATGGGGTAGAAAATCAATCCTGGAATGTTCACCCTGTCATGAATTGTTCAGGCAATACCCAAATGTTCAGTAAGGCTGATTCGAATTGTGAAATGCTCTGCATGAGTTAGCAGTCACCACAATAAAGCTGTGTAGCAAACAGCCCCACGTTCAGTGGCATAAGGTGTCAATTTGTCATGGTTTACAGACTGTGGGTCCACTGGGCTGTTCTGCAGGTCTTGGCTGGGATTGGCTTTGAGATTTTTTTAGTCTTGCCTGACTCCCACTCACAGGCTTGGCAGGGATTCGTCCCTGGTTGGCTGATGTGGTCTGACAGCTGGGAAGTCAGCGCTCCTTCCCTAGATCCTTGGTTCAGCGTGGGCCAGACCAGGCTTATTTTTATGCTGGAGGCTGAATTCCAGGAGGGAAAGAAAAAGTGTGGAGACTTCCTGAGCAGTCGGCTAATAAAGAACAATTGTCATGTCCACTTTATTCTATAGACCAAAGCCAGTCACGAGGCCACGTCGTAAATAGGTGGAAAATTAGATTCTCCAAGAGCTCTTGGTTGAGGATTGCTGGGAAGTGGGGAGGGAGCAGGTCCTCTCCTGTCTTCTCTGCCCTGCAGGTGGCCAGCTCAGCTTTCAGCAGCTTAAGAGGACCAGAGAGCCCCAGGCCTGGAGGGCAGCTCTGAATGGACATGGCAACTGCTCTCCATTAGCTGAAAAGTCACGGATGCTTTAGCTCTCCCTCCTGGAACTCAGCCTCCCGCATACAAATCAGCCTGGTCCAGCTCACTCTGGACCAAGGATCAGGGAAAGCCGAGCTGGAAGTTTGGAAGGTTGACCCTAAACAGACTGGATGTCCTTGGTGGTATAACAGAGAGGACAATGGCAGCCCCTGATCTGTCTACATGTATCTGCCTGGGGACCTCCCTCTGCTGCTTTTGCTTGACCTTCTAACTGGCCTTGGGCTGCATCCTGGGCACACATTTCCAAGGAGAAACTTTCCAACTGCTCATGTTCTGGTTTTGGTCTCTGAGCAATATTCGAACTTCTCGAGTCCCCACTGGAACTCTGACTGTACTGTGTTTGGGTGAACTGTGTCCTTCTGAAGCCAACACCAATTCAGAGCTGATGTTTTCCTAGGCTACTCATCACCCAGTTGGTAAAGCACCTGGCACAGACTTGTCATTCAATAAAATATTTTAAAATGTTCATCTTACTGTGATAAGAGTATGTCACACAGGATCTGCCTTCTTAGTGTATGTCTAAGTGTATAACACCGTGTGGTTAATCACAAGTGTACTGGGGAACGGATTTCGAATACAGTTTAGCCATGTTTCTGAGCACGTATGTAAGCCTGATTTCATGTCAAACCAGAGTTACATTTCCCACTGGATTCTGAGTAAACAATTCACATTTTCTCGGGGTGAGAAGGCAATTGACGTACCTGAACTTTGGAAAGAACATCCTCCATACAAAACTCACCTTTCAGGACCTTCAAACGGAAAGCATGACCAGATCAACATTTCCACTAAATGATGTGATTTCTTATTGTGTGACTATTTCAAGTCTTCTCATGAAGACTTGAAATACTCACATGATATTAAGTGAATATTAAGCAATTCATGGAGAATAGGTTGCTATCACATAAAAGAGTACATGAAAATAATCAGTGGACATAACAGTTCTCTCCTTCACACTTGGTTGGCTGCAGAGTTTTGCATGATATTCTGCAAAGATGTGTGATTGCTGCGACTAGGGGAAAGCATTTGGTGGCACTGCTGCTTTGGAACAATAATGACACTGAATCAAGGGTAGGAATGAATCATGGAGCAGCCGCAGACACCACACCTAAGGAGGTGATTGTAAGTGCTGCTGGCCAGTATTCTCCTACAAAGTTCCATGTGGTGTCCTCTTCTCCTGCAAGGTTCCTTAGGTGTCCACTGAGCTGAGGACACCATGGGTCAAGGAGTCCTTTCCTCCAACTGGCTTGCTCAGCCTTGTTTCTGATTTAACCTTCACTAGTCCTTTACCCCAGTCCTGCTGGTCCCATCCCACCCTTGATGGCCACTGCGTCCCCAACTCTCCTCTCCACCTCAGAAGCTCTTTCATGACGGAGCCACATGGATTTATCTCAGCCTCCCAAAATGACCAGCTGTAGCTTATCTCTACTAGACTTTGCCAAAAGAGACTTTTAGTATCTTAAGCCATCATTTTCATGTTGGGTTATATCTCCAAATTTTTCAGCAACTTAAACTTCACCTAAGGTGAGTCTTGTTCGTAGTTTCCAATTAAAAAAAAATCATGAATGATAAATATTGTTAGGAACTTATGATCTGCCAGGCCTTGTGCTAAGGGGTCCGTTGGCCTGTTCCTATCTATCCCACACAACAGTCTTGGGAGGGGGGAACTATTGTCACTGCATAGCTTAGTGCAGCTGATTCCTGATTAGGCTCTTCTTTAAATTCTTCCTGTAACTGATCATAGCATCTGGACACTTTATTTGTTGGCTGGTGATTTAGATGAAATGGTGGATACATGCTCATTTTAAATCTGTATGAGTGAAGATTTTTCCGTTCTGACTGACATCCTTCCCCACCCTTTCTCCCTTACCCTCTATGGAATTTATCTTTTAAGGCATAGAGAAGGTACCTCAGAGAAGTAGAAAAATGGCAGGAGGAAAAGTGGAGATGGCCTTCCAATCCGTCACTGGTCACCCCAACCAAGTCGTCTCACATCTTACGAATCTTTCTCTAGGAACACTGTGGAGAACAGGTGCTAAAAGTCTGCCTCCTGAGATTGGCTGTGATCGGTGCTGCTCAAACATTTGCATTCCTTTACAGGAAGAAGTGTGTTGTTTTTCACTAGTCTCCCTGGGGCTGTCTCAGGCTGTGGAACTCAGAGCAGATGAAGGGCATTGCATGGTCTCTGCACTCATTCACTCGTGCTGTGTGTGAATTATTGCACACTTGTATGTCCCAGATACAGTACCAAGTTCCCTGTTTGGGGGATGACAGTCCCTGAAACCATCATGAATCCTAATGCATGTGAAGTGTACTCAGATGGGCCCTGGAGAGGAAGAGCCTCCCTGTGCCTCTGGACTACAACCTTTATTCACAGCCGTGATGTAAATGGCCACATAGATGCATGGGGCGCTGAGGGAATGCAGATGATCTTTCATCATTTTTCCTGTACAGGCTGCATCCTTCCTCTCCTGTCATTGTGGGGAAGAAAGACCCCCATGAATTGAGTGACTGGGAGTCAGACCTGCAGAGGAGGACTCATGATCCAGGCCCTGCCAGTCAAGGATGTGCCCGTGGTGATGGGGACTGTGATGAAGATGGACAGGTGTTGGGGTGTAGACCTGGCCCTGTGCAAACCTGGTGAGAGAGCAAGGTTTAATCGGAGTCTCTCTCTCCCTGGGTCTGTCTCTGTCTCCTCTTCCTCCCAACTCCCCCATCCTCTCCCTCTAAGTGCAGCCAATTGGCTCTGCCACCACAAGGAAGTCAGACCCACACAATGAGGAGCAGATGACCAAGAACTAATGACGTTTTGAGGACCTTGTTCTCTCCATCTTGAAGCCCGCCCTGTGTGTGGCCCTCTCGGTCATTGCAGGCAGCTTGTGCGAAGCCCTGGTTTGAGGGCAGAGAGCTTGGACCATTTATTTTCCCGTCTCTTGCATTTTGGGAGAGCTCTTCCCTGCCTCTGCCCAGCCAAACTCCTGTGGCAGCTCCTTGTACCAGGTGCTTGTTTTTGAAATTCCCAACACTTGGGGGCAAAGCATGGCTGACTTTCCACATGCTCTGCCCCTGGGTGCCCTGACATCCCTGTTGGTTCCATACCCTGCAGAGATATGCCCCTCATGGATAGCACACTTTGCTGCCAGGGTCCACACTGAGACAGAAGGGTGCAGCTCTGAAGGGCAGTGTGCTGGTTTCTGGTAAATCCTGCAGGAGACCCATGAGGGTGAGCACAGATGGCGATTTCTTTGAAGGAAGGCAGGGGAAGTTGTTGGCTTGCATTTAAGGAGGAATTATAAGAAGTTATGAATCTTGTGATGCTAGAACCATATGCAGTCTAACGAGCTGCTCAGATGCAGAGTCTTCATGGACTCCAGCAAACAGAGAACAGAGGACATCTGAGTCTCTCATTCCCCATTTGATTTTGGAGGCCAACACTTACTAAATGGAGTAGCCAGCTGATTTACCAGAGCTACATATAATTTGTGTACTCTTTCTCTCAAAGTCCCTCCTGTCTCTTTCCATCTGTGTTTCTCTCTCTCTCTCTCTCTCTCTCTCTCTCTCTGAAATCACTTGAACACAGTAAGACACATCACTGTCAGACAGACATTCTCAAGGTGTGGTTTTCTCTTTACCTCACTGTTTTCTCCACAGTTGTGACTGAGTCTCCCGCCTGGCTCAGACCTCTGCCTGGCTCAGACCTCTGCCTGGCTCAGACCTCTGCCAGTTCCTCTTGGCTCCTCTCCAGGAAGTGTGAGAACTGCTAACTAAGCACAAGTCAACTCTCCATCCCTACCCTGGGACACTCAGGTAAACTCAGGCACAGTTCCCCTCAGCTGAAGGCCCTTCCCAAGAAGGGTGGTCTCAGCCTCTCAAGCTCCTCACAGAGAAGCTCAGCATCGCTCAGCTTCCTGCTGCTTCTAGCAGGATCCAGACTACAGGCCCCTGCCTTCCCCAATCTCAGAGTCTTTCCTAAAGAAAACTCATCATTGCAAATTCCTTTTCTGCCCCTTTGAAATGACAATCTTCTCCTAGCCTCCACCCAATGTTACAACTCAGGAACATCATTTTCATGGACTGGGGATTAGTCCCTTTAATGTAACCCTCAAAAAAAATGGGGCTCCTGACTCCCAGTCTCCGTGGGAGGGCAGCAGTGGATTTGGACAAGCTCCACTTACAGGCACAGGTCACAGGTGTCCCGATACCATCAGGCACTTCCCTACAGTCCTTTCTTTTTTTCTTTAGTACCTCGCAGGATAGAAAAGCCACCTAACCTTGTTTCAGTAGAGTTGAGCTCAGTATAGACTGAAATTTCTCGCCCCCGGCCTCAGGAATCTGAATCCAACTAGTATCACCATTGTTGTTAACCAGTGCCTGGCTTTGCTTCTGACAAACACATAGTAGGAGCGCAGAGAATCCTTGCTCAATAAGAAAACACATGAGTGAAATGATCTGGTTCCTGGTGCAAACACTACAAGATGAGACTCAATAAATAGCAGTACGTGAAGAAATGGAGGAGGATCCCAGGACATGGGCTCTGTGTCTGTCTTTGTCAGAAAGTCTCTGAGTGGCCTTGGAAGTCTACGCTTCTCCTCTAGGTCTGTTTCCAGGCTGAAATAATGGAGCTTTCCCAGATGGTCCTAGTGCCCCTTTGGCCATGGCACTCCGTGACTTCACGGGAGTCAAGGTTCTGCCACTGGGTTGGTCGTGGCTCACAGCAGGCCCACAGGAGGAGCACACAGGTCTCTGTAGTCCCTGCACAGTGGCTCCCTGGTCTGGGCTTCCAGGGCTCCACCGCCCCCTGCTGACAGCTCCTCATCCAAGGAGGAGCGCAGTTCGGGTTGTGCTTCTCCTGAGGACATCTGAGTTAATGAACTAATCCAACTTTTATCTGTCAACCATACACTTAATGATGAGCTTCATTTGGCTCCTCAACTTCCCAGATGAGCATGTGGGAACAGTCACTGAGCTCATGAACAAATCCATCATTTCAGATTGTTTTTCTTCCCTCGGGCTTAATTAGAGGAGCACTTGTGCTTTTCCAATCATTAGTCCACTGGGTAACTGGAGAGCAGAACCTGGTTTATAGAGAGAGCACAGGATGGCCAGAGCTCATGCAGGGGTCAGTTCTGAAGAGGGACTTCCGGGGCTCTGGTGTTGCTGATTCTCCTGCTGTCCAAGCACTCTGAGGATGGGAGATCAGGAGATCCCTGTGGCCAAACAGCAGTTAGGTGTGACTCTCAGCTGAGCATGACACTGAGACCTAGCATATGTGAGGCCACCAAAGGTCAGATTGAGACCCTGCAGAGGCTCTTTTTTATTTTGTTGTAATTCAAATTTTGCCTCCTTCTAGAAAGTGAACAGTTCTTCCTGTCTTGATTGTAGTGACACCAAGGCACAGTGACATCAGAGGGCCTGCCCTGTTGCTTGGAGAACCCAGCATCCCAGAGTCACTTCAGGAGCCTGAATGAATTTCAAGACCTTCATGATAACTGTTTGGGTCTCTGTTTACACACTTATTTGGGGGGAAATGTTCAAAAATAATTTTGCTTTTCTTCTGGCTTGGCTTCTCTTCCAGGTTGCCATTCTCCAAAGATGGCAGGAGCTCTGTCTCAGCCTTCCCAATTTCCCAGTCCTGTACCTAGGTTAGAGAGTGTGTGCTGTGCTGAGACATCTGGTCTTCAAATCATCTGCACAAGTGAGCATCAGCATCCACCAGAGAGCTCCACTAGAAGCACTGAGGCGCCACCTCTGAACACACATGTTCATTGGCCACTTACCTGCTCAGGGAGATGAGCACTTCCCATCCATTGTGTCATTGCCTGTAATATTATTTAGATGATGGATTCTTGCCACATTTAAAATTTAACTTTTATTTTTAAATTGACAGGTAAAATTGTATTTATCATGAGCACGATGTTTATACACACACACAAAACATACATACACAAAGTCATGACTGATGACTTTCTGCATTATTTGTGCATTAACATGTACATTATATTATGGTGAGAGCACTCAGTATGTGTTATGGGATTACAATAGGCTATTTTTATCCCCAGGCACAGATTTATAACAGGGCTCTTTAACACTCTCCTCCTGGAGGACTGAAGGTCCCACCACTGTCCCTACAGCCTCCCCTCCTCCACTCCCAGCCTTTAATGGAGAAGATGAAGCTTCAGGAAAGTCCAAGTTCAAATATCTGGGAAGTAATTATGTGGGTTAATTCTCAAAGAAACACTAAAAATGGATCAGTGACAATTTGGTTCCATGTTTTCCTGAGTGTGGCAGAATTTTAATGATGGCAAATATTAAATGGCTTTGAGTCATAGTAAGAAAGGTTCTTCCCAGTCAAATTATCTTTTAATTCTTCAAATTATTTCAAGGAGAAAAAAAATCTCATTTGTGCTAGAACATCTTTATATTCCCAAACATTGGCAAATTTATTTCTTCCTCCCTCCCTCCCTCCCTCCCTCCCTCCCTCCTTCCCTCCCTTCCTTCCTTCCTTTCTTCCTTCCTTCCTTCCTCTCTTCCATGAAGGAAGACTGGCTATTAGTTTAGATACTTGGAACTTGCACCTTTGGTGTGTCCACCATGGTTTCCCATGGCCAATTTCTGTACAGGGAAAAGGGTGCAAGTGTTTCATTAATAACTAATGATAATTTTCTCTTAAATAAATTTTTTATGAAACATAGCTAATTCCATTACTTAGTCATGGGGTGTGGCAGGAGGGGTTTCTAAGGCTGTATATAACATTTATGTGTATAGAGGGAGCCAACAAAACAGAAAAAGAAAAGAATAAAGAAAGTGGGTAAAGGAGAGACTTCCTTTACACACTCACCTAACTCCCACCTCTGAGAACAGAGATGAACGATGCCCTTGGAGGTGTGCCCATTGGAGGCTGGGGAAGTCATCCTCAGCCATGAACAAACCCACTTGCCAGACAAAAGCACAGGGATGCTTAATTCAAGCCTCAAAGGCAAAGGACACAGCAATTATCTCAGCAAGTGGCATCCACACGGGGACCCTGAAGTCAAAACATCCCTGGCCATGGCCACGTCTGAGGTTTTGGCAAGCAGTGGGACCTCTCTCAGATCCATTCTTCCCAATATGAACCATCATCAGGGTTAAAAGAGTTGGCAAATACCAGGTACTGCACACTGGGTTCCATCCACCTAAAGATTTTAACAGATAACTGATAGCATCATTTGGGGATCTTGACTATTGCATTTATTGGTTTTCTGACCCTAGACACATCACTCAGAATACTTATAGATGCAGAGATAGATTGCTGTCTATAAGATGGATAGGTAGATAAAAAGATAGGAAAAAATTTAGGCATAGGTATAAATTTTTATGCACAATTTGGAGTAAATGATACACCCCAACTTATTGAAGTCTTATATATAGACTAACATACACCATGCCCAGGACTTTGTGAGTGATCAGTAAGTTGTAGTTATTGCACTTTTCCAAAATCAGAAAGTAAAGTTGATTTTCAAACTCCTCCCACTTATGTCTTGACTTTTTAACTTTTGAGGCACTTCCTCATAGAGCCATTGAAGCTCATGAGAAGTCTACAGGGACAGAATGTCCTATATCCCTGTCTCACATATTGTAAGAGGACATCATGTCCTGGGAGGTCATATATGTTGCTGAATACACAGTTAATCCTACAGAAACAACCCACAAAAACAAGAAGAAATTGAGATGTCAGGAGTCACAAACTCTGATTACTATCTCTCTGCATTTAAATCAAATTAGCAATGATAATAATAGGCCCAAGTAACTTTTTGATTTCTTACCATGCAGCAGCACAGTTTGAGGAATTTCAGGTGCTTAATTCTACTCGGTTTTCAGCACTGTCCCAAGAAATGGGCCTTTTCTTATGATGCTGTTTCACAGAGGAGCAAACTGAGGAGCTGAGGAAAGATAATGAGTGATTTGAAGTTGAGCCAGGATTTGAAGCCAGAAGCAGACTCCAGAATTGAAGGCTTTAACTTCTGTACCATGCACTAAATGGACCCGTGGGAGCATGTGAAAGGTGTTGCAGTAATTCACTTGCAGGTCAGCATGGGAAAAGAAAGAAGAAGCAGAGCAAGCAAAGCAGCAGCAGAAAAAAAGTCCTTTATTGTGTACAAGCAATCTTTTTATAGTATTGTGAACAAAGAAGTCAGCCTTCCAACATCAATAAATCAGGTCTTTCAGCTAATTAAACATAGCATACAGAAGTTTTACTTTCTAATCAGAAGTGACCCGCTTCTCATGGCTAATCTATTCTCGGCCCGGAGTATGTTGAGCTCTGCTCTTTGTTAAGAACAGATAATAAAATTTTTCTCAGCACCCTCCTAGCCCACTTGGCAGAACATCCCGTTTGCAGGCAAGTCCTCCCAAGGAGAGCAGACACCTTGTTTTCAAGCATGTCCGCTGTTACCTATCTATACCTTGACAGAATATCCTGTTTGCAGGCAGACTCCATCAAGGACAGTAATAGTAACACAGTTACATCTGATTCTCTACAGAAAGGAAGCCCAGTAAGTTCTGAATTTCCTTAGATGATGACATGAAGGTTCTAAATCCATCTTTATTTCTACATCTAGCCTTAAGAATGCAAGTACATTTTTCTTCAAGTATTTGTGGGAAATTTTTTATTTCTTCTTTTGTGAAACATCTGTTTAATTATTTTGTCCTTTTATTGGGTTAATTTGTTTCCTTGGTGTTGATTTTTTAAAGTTCTTTATATATTCTGATTATTTCTCCACTGTGGAGGAGCAACTGGCAAAATCTTTCCCCTTCATGCTTTGGTTTCCTTTGCTGTGCAGTAGCACAGTGTTTCATGCACAGGAAATGAAAACAGACTTCAAAAAAGAGCAAATGAATTAATCTCACCAGAAAAGTAGCTTAGACAAGGAGTACTAAGTCTGAATAAAACATTCAAAATAAATCAAAATGAATTAAAATAATAATCGTACTATAATACACTGAATATAAATGGTCTCAACTCTCCAATTAAAAGATGTAGACTTGCAGAGAGGATTTTCAGGACCTAACCATATATTATTTAAAAGTGACTCATCTTTCAGGCAAAGATATTTATATGTGGAAGATGAAAGATTGGAAAAAAAGATATATCTTGCAAATGGAGACCAAAAGCAAGCAGGAGTAGCTACTTTCATATCTGACAAAGCAAATTTCAAGCCAAGATTAATCAGAAGAGCCAAGGAAGGCCATTTAATACTGGTAAAGAACTCTAACAAAAAGTTATAATCATTGCAAGTATTTATGCCACCAATGTGAGTACAGCTACATAAATAAAACAAACACTATCAACATAAAGTCACAGATAGATTCCAATACAACATTCCTGGGTAATTTTAATACATATCTCTTACTAATATGTAGATCTTCCTGTAGATCTTACAAACCTTTTCTTTGATTCCTTAATACCCAGAGCTCCCACAGAATTTCAACCTAGGCACATGCTTGCAGTTTACACAATAATTATAACTTGTTGACTTGTACTAAATAGGAATGTACCCACATGCCACATTCCATGCCTACTCTCTTGACTCTAAAAATATGAGCCTTCATAATTAAAATAGGCAGCTATCCTGACTACTTAATTGCATGATGACTGAACTAAGAATCGGAGTCTTGGGTGTATGAACTTCATTTCAGTTCCAGCGTCACATTTCTGGTGGAGGACAGAGGCACCAAAGACACACACTGGTATCCACGTTCCCGTCTTTGGGAAGGGTACCTACATTCCACTTGCTGCAGGGCCCATGACTCCCAAATGCTCACACATTTGTTCACTCATGCTTTCTGTAGACATTTCATTGGAGGCAACTTGAATTTCTGTAATGGCTATAGAATTTGCATCAAATGTCCAGGCCAAATATCCAGCCAGCCCCATCACCCTAGTGTAGGAATCCCTCCCTCATCAATGGGGTGAATAGGAGGTGAGTATAAAATCTTCTTAACCCCACCCAGTGTTTTAACTCTGACTAATGAAGGGGATTTGGGCTAAATTTTGAAGTAGGAGAGGTAATGCAAATTTTATGATCATTTATGGCCATGTATTATCATGTAGAATAGAAAGCAAAGATGACATGGTATGTCAAGAGTTGGCACTTAGGCTGGGTAAGATCTATTTTCCAGATCTATTGGACCCTATTGTCCAGAATCAGGACTAGTAGCAGCTTTCTTGGCCTGGAAAAGGAAGTTAAGAGCATATTAGAGAGCTGGCTTTAAGCTAGTTTCTCATTCCCCATATTATGGCAAAGTTTGAATGCAAAGATGATAAGATCCATACCAGATTTTTAATTCAATAGCTTTCAAATATGCACCAGAGGCTAAACTGCTTGGTTAGCAGGTTAACTACTGAGAAAATTTACTAAATACAGCAAATTCACTATCCGCTGCTGCCTTTCATGAATTATAACATTAGTTCTATTACCAGAGCCTGGAAGGTAATGGACCTTCCCTGTACCCCTGAAGTTAAGTATGTTTTAAACACATATTTTGAAGTTGTTTGAATAAAAACAGCCATCATTAGTTGGCATAATTTCAGAAGGCAGGAGCCCTTGCCTTACCTGGTATCTGTAAGTCCAGCTAGGATAATTTCAAACAATGACTACCTGAGTGTGTTAGTCATTGCTGTGACCAAAATACCTGGCAAGAGCTACACAGAGGAAGGATAGTTTATTTTGCCAGAGCCACTTTTTAGAGCTTGTTACTTCTTATTCTAAATTGTCACTGGTCACAGCAATTGTGATTTTGGCAAGAGACCACCTGGATGGAAGATGTAGTGAGGCCATACACAATCTATTCTTTTTTCTTTATTCTCTAGGATCATTACCTACCAGAGAGAAAAATAATAGGTCTTACAAATAAAACACAAGTTAATTTAGACTTTGCAAATATAAAATATTCAAGTCATCTGTTTACGTGTTTAAGAACAAGAAATATGAATCTATTTATTAATATAGTGATAAATAATTCAGCCTTTTGCTTTGGTTCTATATTATGGTCAATTAATAGCAGAAGACAGGAGCAAAGGCAAATGGGCAGTAGCTGCTGGGCATCAGGAGCCCTGGTGTGGGTGGTGTGTCCTGGGGGATTCTCTCCAGTTGCAGAAGCAGACAAATGAGCTTGGTGGACACACACACACACACACACACACACACACGATACCAAGTGGAAGGAGGTGGTTCACACTTGTGGAAATCAATGCCTTTTTGTTTGTTTTTCCCTGACATGAAACTTTCAGATTTTTTCTTTTAATACTTCTGCATCAATATCTTTATAAAATTCTTCCTTGTTAACTGACATCATTGTAGAAGGCACTATAAATTTACATGAAGTTTGAAGACACAATATAGAGAGAACGTGAAGTTTACCCACTTTCCCCCAACAGTGAAGAAGTGTAACACCGTGATCACATTAAAGACATTGACGCTGATACAACACACCAGTCTCATTCAGAGTTCCTCATCTCCATTCATCCTTGCCCCTGTGTGTCACCTGTTCATGTTTTCATCGCATTGGGCTCCTGAGCAGATGCATCTTGATCAGGACTCCTCTTGATGATCTTCTGTATCTGCTCCCCTCAGTCCACATCAGCTGTGCATAAACCCTGGAAAGTGCTGATCTTGTCTTCATTTCTATAATTTTGTCACTGCAAAGCCATTATGTCAGTGAAAACCCATGCCATCCAAACTTCGAGGACTGGCCATTTTCATGGAGTGTAATTCCCTGGGGACTCGATGTATACAGCAAGAGCTCCCTGTGATACCACGAAGCAGGCCCCATGGACTCAGTTTCCTCAAACACTCTCTTATTCAAGAACATCTACCCTGTTTCCAGCTTTGGTCGAGGCCCAGCCAATCAACCCACAACAAAATCCAAAAGAGCAAAAAGCAAAAACACAACTGCTAAGGACCACCCTGTGGAGGTCTTGCACTTTGCCTAGACAGATGCCCAGGTGCAGTTGCTGGGTTGTGCTGTGATTGCTATTTAGTTTGACAAGCATCTCCCCTACTGCTTCCCAGTCACTGAACAGCTTTACATTGTCACCGGCTCCTCCTGACAGATTGGTTCTCTCCATTCTCTCTGCATCCTCCCCAGCACTGGGTTCACACTTTGTAACATTGTAGCTATTCTTCTGGTTTTACCTAGTATCTCAATGGTTTCAGTTGCATCCTCCTGATGTCTAATGATGTTGAACACCTTGTATTGCCCCCATTTGTTATCTGTGAGTCTTCTTCAAAAAAAAATCTATTTGTCTATTTTGCTCATTTTTAAATTATATTTTTGGCTTTACTTTAGGTAATTTTTATTTATTTCTTTTGGTGGGGGTATTGGGGCTTGAACCTGTGGGTGCTTTACCACTGAGCCACATCCCCAGCGCTTTTTTTTTTTTTTTGAGACAGGGTCCCCTTAAGTTGCACAGGGCCTCGCTAAATTGCTGAGACTGGTTTTGAACTTGCAATCCTCCTGACTCAGCCTCCTGAGTCCTTGGGATTGTTTTATGTAATTTTTGAGTTGGGATAACTTTTGTAAGTTCTGGGGAGTAGACTTTTGTGATATATGTGGTTTGTGAATATTTCTATCAACATAGAGCTTGTCTTTTCATTCTCTTAACACTGTCTTTTTCAGAGCATATGTTATTAATTTTAATGAAGTTGAACTTCCCACTTTCTCTCCCATGGTTCTAGGGGTTTGCAGTGTGTCTAGGTTCTTTGTGTTTTGTTGTTGTTTTGCAAATCAATTCCCAGTACTCTCCATTGAAATGACTGTCAATTCCACATGGATTTGTCTTTTCACCTTTTCAAAGATCAAACTTCATTTGACTATGTTCACGTTGGTTTATTTCTGGTCTCTTTCCTCCTTGATCTGTGTGTCTGTTTTTCACTGATATCCTACTATATTGATTACTGTCATCTCTTCAAAGAATTTTTGGTATCAAGTAGTCTGAGTCTTCAACCCTCATAATTTTTTACCTTCTGTTTGGTATCCTAGGTATTTTGCTTTTCCACATGACTTTTATAATCTATTTGCCAATTTCACAAAATTTGGGAATGCATTTTACTTATAGATCAATTTTAAAAGGATTGACATATTAATATTGATCATGTAATGTATAAACAGAATATTTCTTCATTTATTTATACCGTTCATTTAAGAAAATCAGTTTTTCTGTTTCCAATATGTTGGTTCCTTATACATTGACTTTTTAGATCTATATAAAGTATTTTTCTTGAGGGTTATATAATGAATGGCATTGTTTAGTTTTTCCTCTTTAATTTTAATTTTCCATTGCTTTTATATAGGAAATACTTGGCTATTGTGTATTAAGCTTGTTTCCTGCCACCTTGCTATATTTATTAGTGCAAAGTTTATTGTTAATTATTTGGGATTTGATACAAAAATAATTATGTTCTCTGTAAAAAGAGTCAGCTGTCTTTCTTCCTTTCCTACATGGGTGCACTCTATTTTTACCTCTTGCCTCCTTTCACTGTCCATAACCTCCAGTCTTAGGTGGGCAAGAGTTCTGAGAAAGGATGTTCCTGTCTGTTCCTGATCTTAGGGGGAAGCTTCCAGTTCCTTACCACTGAGCATGATGTTTACTGCACTTTTTCTTTCTTCAGTTTTCTAAATCCATTTCAGAGACTTCTCCTTTTTACCTGGTTATGAGGTTGATGGTGTATACCTGGTGAATTCTGTCAAGTGATCCCTTTGCATCAATTGATATGAGCATGCACATTTAGTCTGTTGATATGGGGGAGGCCATTGAGTGCTTTTCCAACGTTGAGTTAGCCTTTCAAACATGGAATAACCCCACTTACTCGAGTGTTTGATTCTATTTACACACTGTTGGGTTCAACTCACCAACATTTTGTTAAGGACTTTTGTGTCTCTGTTCTTCATGGATATGGAACTGTAATTTTCCTTTTCCTAAGGTCTTTTCATGTCTTTATCTGGCTTCCTTCTTAATACAGGTCTCGTTGTATCCCTTGATTTTGTTCCCAACTCTCAATGTTTTTTATTTTTATTTGAGAATTTTATCTGAATACATTCTCTTAGTCTTATCAGCCCAGCATTCAGCAACTCATCAGAATTTCCCTGCAAGTGTTATTCTCAGTTAATGTCTCCCCCAGCTTTGGATCCTGGTAAGCCTATGACTTACTGGTGCTCACATCCCCAGATTTCCATGGAAATGTTTCCTTCCACCTCAGTTCTTTTGTTTTCCCCAAGAGAAGTCACTGACTTTTAGCTTGCCCATCTCTTCCTTATCATAACAACAGGAAGTCTTTGTCTCAAAGTTCCTTAAATGTCAGCACATAAACTTAGAAATCCAAGCCTGAAGCTTATTTTATCAGATATGTGCCAGGTGAAAGCATTAGTGCCCCCATCCCCTGCATTTGGCCAACAGAGTGATCACAGCCCCAATCACCCAGCTCTTCTTCCTCCCTGGCTCTGTAAGACCCCTAGAGCAGGCCCCTCAGCGGGAAGTTCAATTATATACAGATGTATATACAATACAGATATACTATATATTATATGTCAGGCAAATGCCAAACAGTTCTTCCCCAACCCAAATCTGAACACAAAGCAGAGGCCCATGAATCCTCACTTCTCCTGGCACAGAATGAGGCTCAGTGTGGCTGAGGAGTCTCTGCTGGCCCCTTCCCACCGGGTTTTCCAGGTGGTGCCCATCTGCCCTCAGCCAGGCCTGTTCAGTGCCACGCCCAGGACACCCACTGCTCTATTTCCTTTGCTGGAGGGCTCTTCCCTGTGCCCACTGTGAGGTCTCCAAGTCCTTAGATCTCAAGACAAGGGCCACTTCTGCAGGGAGTCTCTGTGAGTCCTGAACTACTATGGCTCCTCTAGGTCACAGCCCTTGTTTACAACTGCAATTCCCCTTTGCATTATGCGAACATTTGATTTACGTTTTGATTTGCATCTCTTTTCTCCACGGAAATGTAAGGGGTTCTCAATGGCTTGATATATTCAGTCATGATAGTGTCTATAATTAATTGAGGAGTCAACCAACTGAGTGCTAATGGAGATGAACAATGTTTGTGATATTATCTCAAACAGCACAGTCTAAATATGGACTGAGGGCTTACACTTGGCCAGGTGCTGTCCTTTGCATTAAAGATATTTTAGAAACATAAAATAAACAAAATGCTTCTCTCATAGTTAATAGTATCATTGAGAGATGCACATAAAAAATAGGGACAAATGAGGGTTTTACAAATATGTTAATGGAAGTTTTGATAAATAATTAAATATTATGTAGCATGGAAAAGTAAACATGCATACATTCATGTGAGCATGATGTGTCATGTCTATGCTGTGTATGTGGACATACATGAGCACACATGATTATGCATGATAAATGTGTATCATGAACACATTATGCATGCATATCTTCATATATGTGCATATGTAGTTGTGTTTTTATATATTTAGTTCTATTCAGAAATGGTATATCCTAACTATGAAGGTAGTTAGTTCATTAGGAAGATGAGAATCATTTGGCATATGTTTTCTAGTTATTATTATCAATTTTATTCTGTTTTAATCTTATAATTTCAACATAAAATTATTATTTTAGTTGATGTTTATAATGGCTTGAAAAATAACTCTGATTCAATGAAACTGCTCATAAAACTGTAATCTTTTCTATGTATTTTAGCAATATAATTTTATAATAATCTTATAGTTAAATATATTTGAGAAATAGTATTTTAGATAATGTCATTAGGTTTTAAGTTAAGCTAGATACCAAGACAAAAGAATATTATAAAATTAGAGTTAAATGGGGAATGTATATGTAATTAAACTTAAGTGTAAATTAATATAATTCAATATACAAACAACCAATGCTGCATTAGCCATTAAAGATCAGAGGCACAGAGTGATTGAGACCATGTTCTCCCACAAAACAATGATTCAAGGGCCAGTGAAATTCTAATGTTTTCACACTTCCAAGATAGCATCACTGTGATTAAAAAAATAATAATAATAAAGGATTTTTACTCAAATATGGAGTTTTTTGAGTCTCCCTGTTTGTTCATGCTTCTATCATTTTGGAGAGGTGACCACAATATGGAGAGGTGACCACAACAGGCCAGTTCTATTTTTCTGTAAAGCAAAGTGATGCCGCAGAGCCTGAAGTTCCACAGTGGTGGTTGCTGGGGGTGGGGGTGGGAGGGGGCTCTGAGGCCCCAGGAGGGAGACAATAGACACTGGCAGGAAGTAGTCACTGCGGAGAACAACATTTCTCCATGGGACTGAGTCACACAAACAGGAGGTCACAGAGGAGAGCGCACCAACTCTAGGTGGGAGCCACCAGGTGCCTCTGAAATTGCTGCAGTCAGGGGCTGGGGTGTGGCTCAGTGGTAGAACCCTTGACAGGCATGGACCAGTCCCTGGTTCCATCCCCAGGACCACAAAGCAAACAAACCAACAAACAGGAACACAAAAGAAAAAAGCCTTGCAAATGCTGCAGTCTGTCCCCGACACCCAGTGGGTGACAGGGAAGGGGAGTCAGCCGGGAAGCCTCGAGCCTAGCAGATTGGAGCCCAGCAAATCCGGAGGGCAAACAAGGAAGCCAAGGTATGGGGCTTCACACTGCAGTGCAGCTCTGAGAAAGCGTAGGCTGTCCAGCCTGGAGCTGCCGGGAATACACTGCGGAGGTGCCTCTCGTCCAGGGTAGAATGGCCAGTACCCATCGGGGCCTCTGCGTAAAGGGCTGCAGGAGGAGACCCAGCCCAGGGCCATTCTTTGCCCTTGAGAAGAAGTCCCGATTGTGGGGTTCCATTGCAGCACACCTTCCTTTTAAAATTATTTTAAAACATTCTGGATTATAGAGTAGGCTGTAGTTTCAGAATAAAAGGAGAAAATGTCCATAAAAATAAGGGGAAGATGGTTGCAATTGCCCAAACTCTATCCCTCGAAAGCAGTAGGTCTGAATATTTGAATCCTATTTTCTGTGTAAATATAAACCTTTGCTTCTAGTCACTGGGGGTTGAATGGTTACGGCCAAGTTGCCTGAAATGGTTAAGCAATTTGTATTTCAAGTAACATTTCCAAGACAATGTCACACATATCCAAAGATATAAAATTTACCATGAGAAAATGAAAACTCAGGTTATGTGTCTCTTATTGATTATGTGAGTTCTAAGCCCAAATTTACAGGATGGCCATAGATTTTACAGACAGAACTCCACCAAGGGGTGTTGATACTATGGGTGCCTGAGCTCTCCTGCACCCCAGCTGAAGTACTTCTAAAGCCCTGGCCCCACAACAGGGCCATTTTCTTCCATCTCAGTTTTACAAGCCACTGTGAAATCCTTCACAGCCCAAACAACACTTTTGAAACACAGCTGTTCTATTGAAATCGATAATCCATTAGCTCAATGAATGTATTTGACTCCTGTAAATTTGAGAAATGTTGTGTCATTTTGACAGTTGCAGCTGGAAGCCTTCAGATGCTGACTTGTGGCTAGGTTGGGCCACCTCTGGTTGCTCACCTAGCCAGGGGCAGTCAGGCTGAGGTGTATTTCAGTAAAAGCCTAAGCAAACAAGACAATAAGACACTTCCCTCAAATAAATAAATAAATAAATAAATAAATAAATCACTGCACAGAGCAATTCATTTTCCCTGGAAATGGGTAAGCAGGTGCTGGACGTTTCCCCAATTAAATCATGAAGCTGATTCTGCAAGGTCCGCTTTGCTTTCTTAAGGGTATCTTTTTAACAAAAATGCTGATGTAGGATTATTTATTTGGCCTGGTTTTCCTGCTTTCATCCTCTGTCATGAACATTTCATGAAAAATGTACCCTTTTCTCCCTGTCTACTGAAAACCTAATGAGCAAAAAATGTGAATGCATTTAACACACACACACACACACACACACACAATGTTGTGGGGAGTGTGGGTGTGGACCGAGGGTGGCTCTGCACTGTGGGTTCACATAATGTTCTTCTGCTGGGTTTGGTACTATCATTACAATCAGAATTCCTTCTGAAAAGAAAAAGAGATGAAATTTAAAACTCAAGAAAAAAGTGAAACAAAGGGAGAAAGAATCTGGTGTTAAAGTAAAACCAAATGAGATGTGAAAACAATAATTACCAAGACTGGAGTGGCTTTTTTTTCCCCCAGTAACTAAGTTTCCATTTGTTCCCATTTTTTTCTCACTTGTGCAGAAGTATCCTGGGTCCTGAGTGGGGGTCTGTAAATGTTTTTATGATGTGCGAGGATTTGAGGAACAAGTTGGCTTCCTCTGAAGAATGCAAGATGGTTTTAACATAATAATCAATCAATGAAATTTCCTATAATGATAGAGAAGAACAATGAGATTATTTCCACAGCTGCAAATGGAAACATTTTTCACCATCCAATATCGATTCCTAATATAAAGTCTCAGTAAACCAGGAATCGACATTTACTTCATCAACCTGCTGAGAGGTTTTGACAGAATTCCCACAGTTGACAGCATAGGTAATGTAATAAACTACCGCCTCGTTCCCAGGACTGGGAACATCAGTACTTCTGACCAGTGCCTCTCTTCAGGACTGTACCAGGGCTCCGAGGCAGTGCAATAAAGCAAGACTAATAAATAAAGGACAGAGAAGATGGAAAGGAAGAAGTAAACCTGTCTGAGTTGGCAGATAATATGATCCATTATGTGGGAGAGCCTAAGCATTTTTCTAAATGCAGCTAGAGTTAATAAATGAGCTTAGCAAGATTGCAAGATACAAGATCAGAGTGCAAAAATCACCTGAATTTCTATGCACATGTAATGAGCCACATCAAATTGAAATTGAGAATGCAATGCAACTTAAAGAAACAGTGAAATATTAAATACCATAGTATAAATTTATCAAAAAGAGACAAGTCCTGTACATTGAAATATCAACTATCAAGATGGTAGTTTAGTCCTGTACATTGAAATATGACTATTGAAAGAAGACATAAAACTAGGTACATATATTTTACTCATTCATTGAAAATTTGA
Source organism: Marmota monax (assembly GCF_021218885.2). Classification (NCBI taxonomy): domain Eukaryota; kingdom Metazoa; phylum Chordata; class Mammalia; order Rodentia; family Sciuridae; genus Marmota; species Marmota monax. The sequence continues at coordinate 57,546 of NW_026692533.1, read as the reverse complement.
TTTCTCTAGTAGGTGAATTATTTCTTCAATAATAATAATAATAAGCCCTAGTTATCAATTCATGGAAAACTAACAACTAATTAAAATTAACAATCTCATTTTTAAATTATATTATTTTATAAACCAGAAATCTACAGAGTGAAGTGCAAAATGCAGGAGCTGTCTTACGCATGTGTTGGGGAGAGCTGGCTCAGTTCTTCCTGACTGGGCTCTGAGTTTCATGAGCTCAAGTAGCCAACTCTGTGCATGCACTGATGCTAGGTTTCAGAATGATGTTTCAGAGTGAATGGTTAATGAATGTATCTGAAAATAAAAATGGATGAGTTACACAAACTGGTCATTATTTTTTATTTATTCATGGATTCAACAAGCATTCTTTTAGTCCATGACAGGCACCCTGCTCTGATCACCAGCTGTCCACTTCTGAATACAGGGAAGGCTGCATTTCTTCACTTCCTGGGAATGAGCTTGTTGAGGCAGTGATGTGGGAGAGGAGGTTAACACAGCCTGCGTTTGATGACTTTGCTCTCCACTCTCATCCCTGCATCAGACTGCATTCCCCAGAGAGTCCAGAGGACCCGTGGCCCTTGCCACCAAACCAACAAATCATGTGGATTATTGGCATGACTGCAAAAGAATTCCTTTTTGCTTTAAACTCCAGATGGAGAAAAAATTTTTGTCCACCTTGACACAAACAACCACCACCCTCTTGTAGTTATGGGTGTCTATGAAAGGGGTGGCCTCCAACCTCAAGAAATGACATCTAGGAAAAATGCCTGCTGAACACGGAGGCACAATGTGATTGACATATTGATGGATGTCTGCATAGCATGACATATTGATGTACAGTCTGCTTATTTTTTTAACTAATAACAATTTTTTTTCTCCTCCAATGTAATAATCTCATCCATGATGGGATAAAGCCTCTTGCTCTTTCCATACTTCTCTTGCTTACTTTTTCCTCATCCGCCACCAAGAGTGATTCTGTGAGAACCTCCAGATTCTATCACCAAATAGCTGAATGGCTCCTAATTCAGAATACTGTGTTGTTCTTATCTTTACTTCTTCTTTCACACACAGAAATCAACTACATCAAAGATGCATTTTACGACTTGAATCACTTGCAAGGAGCATCCTAAGTCACCACTGAGTTTGGGAGGTACCACCCAGGGTGCCAGCTGTCACCCAGACATCATCACCCTCTGCACTGAATTTCAAAACACCTCCTCAAGACCTGTGCAAATGGCACTCGTGTTTTATCTTCATGGTGGGATTTGGTACAATAACTATTTTCCCCTGTAAGTTTTGATATCTTCCAAATTTTCTCTATTAAGCATGTGTTACCTGTGTACTAAAATGAATTTATTTGAAGGAAAATACATTACCACTGTTATTCTTCATAAGCCTCCTAATTATCGGGCAGATATTACACATTTCACGCCAGGTTGCACACGACCAGAACATCAGGTCTCTGCAGAATTCTTGGGAGCTAGGACGGCAGGTTGGGTTTAGCTTCTTCCTACTGTTTCCACGAAGGGGGTGTCTGTCTCTGGCAATGTGGGGAGAGGACTCACAGGACAAAGCCTTGCCTCAGAAAGTGATAGGATTGATCAGCAGTGTCTGATGCAGATTTAGGACAGGTAGAATATGGAGCATCTAGTGACTGACTGTTGGGGTCAGCACCGTTGCTGACCCTAATGGCAGCGCATTGATCAGTTGATAATGATTAATTGTCTCCACTGATGCTAATAAGAGGAACACTAAATCATTTGTTTCACAGAAAATCTCTGTGCTCTTGGAGTGTTATGCAAAGCCAGCAAGAAGACTCTCCTCCTGCCAGAATCTTCTCAGCTTCCTGAGTCTAATGCACGGTGCTCGAAGCCACCACCCACATCATCCGACACCAGGGCGGCCACCACCCACCCACCCACCAAAGAGTGAACTTTGAAGAAGTGAATAATGAATTTCTTATTTTCTCTGTATAAATGACACTAAAGGCGATATTAAAAATGCAACTGAGCATTTATTCATATATGCAAATCATGTTTCCAGAAAATAAATTGGGAAATTAAACTCATCAGCTCAACCCCAAGCTAAAAATTACATGATTAATCCTCACTTTGTTTTCCTTTAAGCAACATACAGACTATCAAAAATTTGAATCTGATAGGCTACTAAGTGAATTGCTTAAGGAAAGCAATACAGTTACTTTTACATTTTGTTGCATAATGATAAGCAATTCTGCTACCTTGTTACAGGTGCTTTTATATAGAGTAATTTATTTCTTTCCATGCTCATGATGTTTTATCATTATTTGAAATGGTCTTTTTGTAACATCACTACCCTATAATTGATGTAAAATAAACTGTGTATGTTTAAAGTGTACAATTTGATAAAACTTGACATGTTTATACCCCAGAAAGCAACACCACAATAAGGATAATGTACACATCTCTGCCTCCCCCAAGGATTCCTCCTGTCTTACTCTAGGCAACTGCACAATGCCTTCTGGTTGCTACGGATTCATTTCCCCCATTCCTTTGTACAAACAGGATCATGCAGTAAGTAGCCATTTGGTTTCCCTCCTGCTCTCTGTGTCCATTCCATATTCCTTCATGCTGCGAGTGTTGCACAGTCCTGTCCTGTCCCCTGAACACTGTGTGTGTGTGTGTTCACCTGCAGAAGCACATTGGGGCTGCTGGGTTTTGGCCTCTGGAAATCTGCTATGAGCATCACGTACACCCTGCTGTATGGCTCTACCCACTCCTATCTCTTGGGTAAATATGCTGGTGTGATGGTTGGTTGTAGAACAGGTGTGTCTTTGACTTCTTATGAAACTGGCCAACTGTTGCACAGTGTCATAGGGAATGCATGATTCCTGCATTTCCATTAGTGATGGATGCTGGTTAGAGGTGTTCTGCATTCTTGCCAGTGATTGGCACGGCGAATCTTCCTAATCTGGGTGTTCTCAAAGGAGCATGATGGTATCTCATTGTAGTTTTAATTTGCCTTTTGCCAGAGGGTAGTAATGTTTAGTATCTTTTCATACTTTTATACTACATATTCTCATTTTGATTAGTTTATTTAGTTTAATATTATTTGGAAGAAATTTCCTGTGTTCTGGACTGAAGATCATTGTCAGATGAATATATAATCCACAAACATTTGCCTCCATCTGCCTTTTGATCAACAATCTTCAATTTTAAGTCAGATATATTATGTTTAAATATATTATGTATCAACTTGAGAAGGTGTAGCAAATGAAACTTTGACTTCTTAAGCGTCATACAATTTTCTCCTAGGAGCTTTATAGGTCTCTGATGAACTTCAGTTAGTTTCATGTATGGCTGCTGAACAGATAGTCTGCTTAGTATGTATTTAGGTGCTGAGTTGTTGCAAATCTTCTCAGCGTCCCTATGGCTTTTTCTGAGATCCCACTTCTGCCTCTGCACCCGAGACACTCCCTGGGCTCTTCTCTTGGCCTTGCAGCCACGATAGGGCTTCACCACTCTCTCCTCTCTCCATGTCCCATTGGTCCCAACCATCTGACACCCAATCTTTGACACTCTTGCTTCATATACTTTTCTGTTTCCCAGAAAGGTAAATTCGGAGGCTGCTATTTTATATGGTAGCAACAGAAATTTTTGTTTTTTATTCAAAGTCTATTTTAGGATAAATTCCCTATGAAGTTGACAAAATCAATGCAAATTCCAGAAATCAATAGGTGACATGCTATTGAATGATCTCGGTACCCCAACTTCTTACCTAAAGTGTGTACAGAGTTGCTGCTGTCCTATTTACATAGGGTAGTCTTTCCAGCCAATCAATTCATCCTTAATCCAGTACCTGAAAATTAATTAATTTATACTGAAAAAAGCACCTGGGGTTCAGCTTGAGAATTACGTTTCCCAAATTAGTTTCACATCAGCTGCATTCATTCTTTCAGTAAGTGGTTTTCTTGTACAGGATTATAAATATGCACAATCTCATTTATAGACTCACATGTTATAGGCAGCTAAGGTTGCCTGAACGTATGCATAAATGTGCAACATTTGCATAGCAATTTAGAAATATTTACTTTCCAAACATTCTAAATTCTATCATCTTGTCTTATGTTTTGATATGGACAGATTCATTGGCAAGGATTTCACGATTTTTAAGACCCTGTAACCAATTTGTAGATATTCTCTTTTTTTATATAAAATAAGCCAAACATGTTGTTCCAATTGATCTATCTTTCCTCTTATTCGATACTTTTTTTAAACACTATACTAGAGTATCAATTATGGAGAAAAATGAAGAAACTAAAAATATATGTCAGTGAACATATTCATATTCCAATATGCAGCACTTTTATTTTTTAAACTTTTTAATAATGTTGCTTTAAACTAGCTGCTATATTTACTGGCAAATGCTAATTCAAGTAATGGCTTTTGAAGTTTACTTGAAAGAAAAACCTGAAAATATTACTGAGGAGGAGTCACAGCCTTCTCTGGTTTTTCCTGGAGTCATTCCACATCATATGGTCTTGTTCTAAATGTTCATAAAAAACACTGTGTTCTCCGTTAATACTTCTGATATCATTAGCCCCAAGAATTTGAGTGATGTTTTGAGAACACTGCTCTTTACAAATATGTTTGCTCTTTTTTTTTGTTCCAGTAGAAACATAACTGCATTATTACTAAGTTTCCTCCCCAAATTGCTGTGGATATGCAAAGTGCAAGAAGCAGGAGGGATGAGAGGGTTGGATAAAAGGGAGGGGAGGTCGGAAGGACACGAGCAGCATTCACCATCTGATATCAGCTAGGTGACAGGCTCTAGTGTGAACTGAGTTGCTTCTAATAATAGCTATTTTAATCCTATTTAGTATTCCTGGGAGGGTCCTCCTAAGGTTCCCCGAATTCTATGCACAATGGCAAATCCATTCTGACTTACATTTGCCTGCCCTGTCGCCAACAGTGGGCTTTGCACTTTGACGAGGTGATCACATTGGCGGGTGTGATGGATATGGTGGATCTTATTCATGACACTCATTTGCGTTTCCTTGTTGATGAGGTGCAGGTCCAGGACTTATTACAAAGCCCTGGGATTCGCCAGCGGCTTGCAGACAGATTGCTAGGGTTCAGTGCCTGGGGGCTTCTTAGAACCTGATCTTATCGGAGCGAACACCTAGCATGGGGCGGCCGAGTTCCGGCTCCCAGAACCGCACTGGCCCAGGGCTGGGGAGCCTGCGGAGGCTGCTTCTTGGACCCTGCTCCTATCAGAGCATACACCAAGCACTAAGCGGCCGAATTCCGGCTCCCGGAACTGCCCTGGCCCAGGGCTAGGAGCCCACGGAAACTGCTTCTCGGTCCGGGTCCTGCTGAGGGCCGGTCAGGACTCAACCGTTGCTTTGGTTGCCCGGCAAGGGGAACGAAATGCTGCCATTCGCATAGGATACCAACATGGCAGAGATCTGATGTCATCAGAAAGCGGCAGAGGAGAGAACTTCATCAATACCAGCGGCGACAGAAACAGTTGGTCTCCTGGTAGGGGGGGTGAGGCACAGACACCCGAATCTCCTCAATTTGTAGTCAAGCCAGAGGGGAGGAGCCGGGCCGCCGCCAGCGCCCGGAGCAGGCCCAGCGACTCGCCAGCGTGGTGACCGCGTGACTCCAATTGGAGAGGGGGCGGAGCGGAGCCACCAACCGCACCCGCAAGGTGGGCAGACCCGGGACCCAGTGGTACATGGGCGTGGTAGGAGGGGCAGGGCAGAGCCGCCGCCTGCGCTTGCAAGGTAAACAGACCTGTCACAGACTGGCAGGTCAGGCCCAGTGGCCTGCCAGTGTGGTACACACGTCACCCCAACTGGAGTAGGGGCAGAGCAGATCCTTCTCCCACGCCCGGATCAGGCCCTGCCAGTGTGGTGGCCACATGACCCCAATTGGAGTGGGGGCGGAGCGGAACCGCCACCCGTGCCCGCAGGGTGAGCAGACCTGTGACCAACCTGCAGATCAGGCCCAGGGGTCCGCAGGCGTGGTAGGAGGGGCAGGGCAGATCCGCCGCCCGCGCCTCCAAGGTAGGCAGACCTGCGACAGACCGGCGGATCAGGCCCAGGAGCCTGCCGGCGTGGTACACACACCACCCTAATTGGAGTAGGGGCAGAGCAGAGTCGCCTCCCGTGCCAGGAACAGGCCCAGCGACCTGCAGGCGGGGTAGTCACGACACCCCAATTGGAGTAGGGGCAGAGCAGAGCCGCCACCCGTGCCCGAAAGGTGGGCAGATCTGCGACCGACCAGCGGGACAGGCCCAGTGGCCTGCCGGTACGACAGACACGTCACCCCATTTGGAGTAGGGGCAGAGTAGAGCCGCCGCCCGCGCCTGCAGGGTAGGCAAACCTGCAACCGACCGGCGGATCAGGCCCGGTGGCCTGCCGGCGTGGTACACTCATCACCCCAATTGGAGTAGGGGCAGAACAGAGCCGCCGCCAGAGCCCAGAACAGGCCCAGTGACCCGCCGGCATGGTAGCCACGACACCCCAATTCGAATAAGGAGAGAGCAGAGCCGCCGCCCACGCCTGCAGGAAAGATACGCAAGCAGTATGAAAAGACAAGGAAAGAAAGGACCACAAGCAATGCAGGTCAACGCAACTTTAGAAGAGGTAACAGCTGCAGCAGATGGAATGTCAGATAAAGAATTCAGGATATACATGCTTCAGATGATCTGGAGTATCAAGGAAGACATTAGACAGCAAAATCAGACAATGAAAGATCACTTCGACAATGAATTACGGAAACAAATCCAGGAAGCAAAGGATCAACTATACAGGGAGATAGAGGTTATAAAAAACAAACAAACAGAAATCCTAGAAATGCAGGAAGCAATAAACCAACTTAAAAACTCAATGGAGAATACTACCAGCAGAGTAGAACACTTAGAAGATAGAACATCAGACAATGAAGACAAAGTATTTCAACTGGAAAAGAACATAGACAGCTCAGCAAGACTGTTAAGAAACCATGAGCAGAACATCCAAGAAATATGGGATAACATTAAGAGACCAAACTTAAGAGTCATTGGGATACAGGAAGGTACAGAGCTCCAAACCAAAGGAATGAGCAGTCTATTCAATGCAATAATACGAGAAAACTTCCCAGACTTGAAGAATGAGACAGAATCCCAAATCCTAGAAGCCTACAGGATGCCGAATGTGCAAAATCATAAGAGATCCACACCTAGACACATTATAATGAAGATGCCCAACATACAGAATAAGGAGAGAATTTTAAAAGCTACAAGAGAAAGGAAGCAGATTACAATTAGGGGTAAGCCAATCAGGATAACAGCTGATCTTTCAACACAGATTCTGAAAGCTAGAAGATCGTGGAATAACATATTTCAAACACTGAAAGAAAATGGGTTCCAACCAAGAATTGTGTATCCAGCGAAATTAAGCTTCAGGATGGAAGATGAAATTAAAACCTTCCACGATAAACAAAAGTTTAAAGAACTCGCAGCTAGAAAACCATCTCTTCAAAACATCCTCGCCAAAACATTACAGGAAGAGGAAATGGAAAATAACAATGAAAACCAACAGTGGGAGGTAGGACAGTAAAGGGGGGGGGGAATAATCAAAGAGGAAAACAAACCATGTTTAGTAACAGAAATAAACAAATATGGCTGGAAGAACAACCCATATCTCAATAATAACCCTAAATGTTAATGGCTTAAACTCACCAATTAAGAGACACAGGCTAGTAGAATGGATCACAAAACAAGACCAACAATATGCTGCCTACAGGAGACGCATTTGATAGGAAAAGACATACATAGACTGAAGGTGAAAGGTTGGGAAAAATCATATCACTCATATGGACTTCGGAAACAAGCAGGAGTGTCCATACTCATATCAAATAAAATAGATTTCAAGCCAAAGTTAATCAAAAGGGATAAAGAGGGACACTACATACGTCTCAAGGGATCCATACACCAACAAGACATAACAATCATAAATATATATGCCCCAAACAATGGTACAGCTATGTTCATCAAGTTCAAGAGTCTAATAGACCACCATACAATAATCATGGGAGACTTCAACACACCTCTCTCACCACTGGACAGATCTTCCAAACAAAAGTTGAATAAGGAAACTATAGAACTCAATAACACAATTAATAACCTAGACTTAATTGACATATATAGAATATACCACCCAACATCAAGCAGTTACACTTTTTTCTCAGCAGCACATGGATCCTTCTCAAAAATAGATCATATATTATGTCACAGGGCAACTCTTAGACAATATAAAGGAGTAGAGATAATACCATGCATCTTATCTGACCATAATGAAATGAAACTAAAAATCAATGATAAAAGAAGGAAGGAAAAATCATGCATCACTTGGAGAACGAACAATAGGTTACTTAATGATCAATGGGTTATAGAAGACATCAAGGAGGAAATTAAAAAATTCTTAGAGATAAATGAAAACACAGACACAACATATCAGAATCTATGGGACACATTGAAAGCAGTTCTAAGAGGAAAATTCATTGCTTGGCATTCATTCCTTAAAAAAAGAAAAAAAAAAAAACAAATAAATGATCTCATACTTCATCTCAAAATCCTAGAAAAAGAAGAGCAAAACAACAGCAAAAGAAGTAGAAGGCAAGAAATAATTAAAATCAGAGCTGAAATTAATGAAATCGAAACAAAAGAAACAATTGAAAAAATTGACAAAACTAAAAGTTGGTTCTTTGAAAAAATAAATAAAATCGACAGACCCTTAGCCATGCTAACGAAGAGAAGAAGAGAGAGAACTCAAATTACTAGCATACGGGATGAAAAAGGCAATATCACAACAGACACTTCAGAAATACAGAAGATAATCAGAAAATATTTTGAATCCTTATACTCCAAAAAAATAGAAGACAGTGAAGGCATGGATAAATTTCTTAAGTCATATGATCTGCCCAGATTGAATCAGGAGGATATAGACAATCAACAAATGGGCCAAGGACCTGAAGAGACACTTTTCAGAGGAGGACATACAATCAATCAACAAGCACATGAAAAAATGCTCACCATCTCTAGCTGTCAGAGAAATGCAAATCAAAACCACCCTAAGATACCATCTCACTCCAGTAAGATTGGCAGCCATTAGGAAGTCAAACAACAACAAGTGCTGGCGAGGATGTGGGGAAAAGGGTACACTTGTACATTGCTGGTGGGACTGCAGATTGGTGCAGCCAATTTGGAAAGCAGTATGGAGATTTCTTGGAAAGCTGGGAATGGAGCCACCATTTGACCCAGCTATTCCCCTTCTTGGTCTATTCCCTAAAGACCTAAAAAGAGCATGCTACAGGGACACTGCTACATCGATGTTCATAGCAGCACAATTCACAATAGCAAGACTGTGGAACCAACCTAGATGCCCTTCAATAGACGAATGGATAAAAAAAATGTGGTATTTATACACAATGGAGTATTACTCTGCATTAAAAAATGACAAAATCATAGAATTTGCAGGGAAATGGATGGCATTAGAGCAGATTATGCTAAGTGAAGCTAGCCAATCCCTAAAAAACAAATGCCAAATGTCTTCTTTGATATAAGGAGAGTAACTAAGATCAGAGTAGGGACGAAGAGCAGGAGAAGAAGATTAACATTTAACAGGGATGAGAGGTGGGAGGGAAAGGGAGAGAGAAGGGAAATTGCATGGAAATGGAAGGAGACCCTCAGGGTTATACAGTGGAGGGGGTAGAGAGAGAGGAGGGGAGGGGAGTGGAGAGGTGGGGAGGGGGGAGGGTGGAGGATGGGAAAGGCAGCGGAGCACAACAGACACTAGTATGGCAATGTGTAAATCAATGGATGTGTAACTGATGTGATTCTGCAATCTGTGTATGGGGTGAAGGTGGGAGTTCATAACCCACTTGAATCAAAGTGTGGAATATGATATGTCAAGAAATTTGTAATGTTTTGAACAACCAACAATAAAAAATTAAAAAAAAAAAAACAAAGCCCTGGCTCTTCCCCAACCACAGGATACTGCCTCTGCAGAGGAGGCTGCCATGTATTTGGCAGTGATCATAACACTCAATAAAAATTAGCTTAAAATAGCATTATCTTGGAATCAACACTAAAGAATGGATGCTGCCAAGCCCAGAAGAGCTGGGACAATTATTAAAATGGAAGCCTAAAAGGGTAACATTCTACTAATTATCAAGATGTATTATTTTTCTCCAGCAATTATGACTGTGGTATGGGTTCAAGGCCAAGTTGACCACTGGAGTAATCTGATTTCCTGGATAATCTGACTCTAACTGGATATGCTGGAGTTGGAGATGGAGTAAAACTGGAAAATGGTAGCAATGTAACAAATAGGTCACTTTCTGTAAGTAGAAATTCCTGCAGCTAGATCCCTGCCTCACACCATAAAGGGATTGTGATGTAAGAAGCTCCCTTATTGTACATTAAATATGTGCAGACCTTCTATGTCAATCTTGCCTCCATAAAGTGATTTAAACAAAGGAAATCAATTAAGTACATATTAGAAGCTTTGTGAACACCTTTGCACAGTCATGTATGAAACAAATGCTGGATATTTGTCAAAAAATTAATTAGGCTGGCTTCAGAATTTGTTCTGTGTAGAAAGGAGACCTTTTTCTTAGGAACTTTTAAGTTGTCTAATGTGTGGTCTAAGTTATTTAAGTAGTGAAGACATTCATTTAGAAAAGAAAAACATTCAAAAAGTCTCTTGAAGAGTTGGATGCTTTAATTCAATATAATGAAGGAACATGTCAGGGACACGGGACTGGACCAGCAACTAGGCTGCTTAACAAAGTGCAGATGAGACTAAGCCAAGGCAGCTGGAAGGATGTGGATAGCGCATCAGAGTCTCAGGTGGAAACTGACACTGGAAACCATGTTGAGGAGGAAGCCATGGTACCTGCTGGCTGATATCTCCAAGCTCATGAGCAGAAGGATGTGGGATACACTTAGCTGCTCACCAGAGGTTTCCAAGAAAACTGTCCTCAGGGGAAAGGGGGCCCTTGAGGACCAGCACAGCAGGTGATGGGGTAGTGTGGAGAGGAACACAAAGGGCAAGTTTCCTGAGGGAGCCCAAGCCAAGTAAAGAATCAGTCATCTCAGAATCTGCAAATGCAGCCTGGTCCTATTTCATCTGTAAAACAGACAAAAAGGGGATAAATCCAATCTGAAAACCAAATCTGACATTAAATGCTGTTCCTTCTGACAAAAGTTTATTTATCTCATGGAGGCATCAACTTTAGTAAAACTCTATTGATGTCAAATAGATTAAATGTAGGGACAGATGTATAAGGATATCAATCGTTTACAAGAATATCTCTGATTAAATTCAATGCATTTCCCCAAAATTAAACAAAAGATAAACAAACATAAAAAATGTCATAGCACCTTAATAATCTAGAAATGATGTCTATTTCCAGGGAAGAAGCCACCTACTGTCTTCAGAAATCCACACCAGGCCCTGTGCTTGGAAGGCAGCTCTGCCCACCTTTCTACCACCAGCTTGCATCTCCTGGAGAGAGACCCATCCCAGACTCAGAAAAGAGGCAGGTGGTGTCATGCACAGACCCAACCAAGCCTCTGAAGTCAGGAGCTCCCTGCAACCCAGGGCTTCAGGACACCACCCACAAGACAGGTCCCAGGTGTCAATCTTGCCTCCATAAAGTGATTTAAACAAAGGAAATTAATTAAGCACATATTAATACATACATCAGTATCCTTCACCACCCTGTCTACATGCCCACGTACCAGGAACCACTCTTGGGCCACTTTTAAGCTCAGCATGTCCCTCCCTAGCCTGGAAAGTCTTTCACACACCCAAGTCATTGCTATTCTGACAAAGGACTGTGTAAGCCTCAGGGCCAATTGACTTCCTTTCAGTTCTTTGACTTTTCTCTCCCCTCTGCAGCCCTACTCTCTTTCTGTAGTTCTCTAGCAACCTCCTTAATGGACACATTGGCTGGCTCTGAGATTGTCCGCCTCTGGCTTCTCCAGTCCTGCCTCTGGGCCCATGAAGCCCAGGGAGGCTCAGGAGCCGATGATGAAGATGCACCCAAGAGACACAGCAGCAAAGAGGCGAGCTCCCTGTCGGTGTCTATTACCCATGGGGCAGAGATGGAGGTAGTCGTAGAGCAGAGGATGATAGAGAAGAGGTAGGGAAGGAAGAAGATGGAGGAAGGGGAACAGCAGAGGGGGTCTGGAGCAAAGGCCTGGGCAGAAGCCACCACGGAGGACCCCACGCTCCATAGGTGAGGATGCCGAGGGCAGTCTCAGTCTTAGCAGGCTGGGGCAGGGCTCTTAGTGCTTCCTTCTCAGCTGTCCTCAAGTGGTCACCCGTGACTGAGCCAAGACGCACTGTCACTCCTTCCTCTGAGCATGAGAGGCACCCCACAGTATTCAGGCTTCTGCATGTGACCTGCTTTGCTGAGTAAGGCATCAGTAGCTCTGAGGTTCAGGTGACTTCTGGGCTTCACCTGTGCATGAGCACCACAGTGCCTTTGGATGTCACTGATATTTAAAATGGAGCCAGTCAAATGACAGGGTTCCATTCCCAGCCTCCTGTCTGGATGTTACCTCATTGTCCCCAGCACCCACTGCAGAGCCTCCAGGTGTACTTGTACTCTGAGCCTCTCTTTCTTGCCTTCGCCTGCCTTCCAGCACCTGCTTTGTTCCAGTTCCATAGAAGCCTCCCCTGCCCAGTGCATTAGGTGGACACCAGACCAAGACTCCCCAGTTGGTTGTGGCTGGGTGCAAGCCTTTCGGGGACCTGAAATACCACACGGCTCCCAGTGCAGTCCCCACTGGATCAGCGTGAGAAGGCAGTCTGTGAGGACATCTCCACTCAGGGCTTCTGAGAGGATATTTCTGGGGGGCCTCAGGGCCTGTGGTCATCCTCCTTCAAGTTGTTTTTTTTTTTCCTGTCCTTGTTGAATTACGAAGGCAAACTGGGATCCAGAGCCAAATTGCTCAGAACAGTAAAGAGAAATGGTGACCTCGTACCACTCTTCCTCCCATAGACGGCTTTACTTCCTCCTAAGTGGTTGTTCTATTTGTAAAATATTGACTTCCAGAACTGCCAAATCATTACCCAGACCAGAGCACTCCTGTCTCTTGATAGAACTTACTGTGTCAGACAGAAAATTCCAAATGAGCCTGTCTGCAGTGGAGTCTCATCTCGGGAGGAATCAGTGAAACTGCTGGACCTCACTGTGGCCTAAACCAGCTTCTCTATAAGAAACACAAAAGTAATATTCTCTTTCTAGCTCTGTGTTGGTTACATCACCAAAACGATATGTTATTTACTTTTCTAGTTTTCACAATTCCCAGATAGCAATGCCTTGAACCATTTCTGTTATTAAATACATCAAAGATGCAGTGCCTAATTTAAAAACTGTCACTCAAATGAATTTTAATTATGTGTAAATTGAAACAAAATGGAAAACTGATTTTTTCCTCCCAAGGCAATAATTCTTGACATTCGCAAAATCTCTCCAGTGTTGAAATACTTCAAAAGTCCCAAGTCAGAAGGCTCATTTAGGATGCTTGTCTCAATGTGGCCCCAGGATCCTGCTCCTTAGAGAATGGTGTCCTGCTGCCAGCTGCCCACCCGACCTGTGACATGCTCACCCCCTGATTTTCTTCCCTCCAAGTCCCGCGATCCCGCGTGCTGAGAGCACACGGGCTAGGCATGCCCACTTCCAGCCCTTCCCCCCTCAATCACAGGAACCCCATTTCCCAGGGTCTTTGCCTCTGGGTAGTGCCCAGGTCAGCCTGACAGGAGATGTAAGGACAGAGGAGAAGAACCCAGGGTTTTCTCTCTTCCTCTCTCTGCCCCGGGCACTGCCTCTGCAGGTGGCCCAGTCTCCTTTGTGGCTCCGTCTCCCACTAGGTTGGTCCAGGATTTCATTCCAAGTTCCAGGTTCTCAGCTCTCATACCATCACCCCTCTCACCTCTAGCAGGGTGAAGGCAGTGTGTGTAGGTTGCCTGACTCTGGGTGGCTCTTCATGTCTTCCATTTGCTCTGGAACAAGTACCCTGAATTCAACTCCCTCTATTTGAAATACCTGTGCTTTCCCCTTTCTTACTAATGCATGATGAGACAAATTCACCACTCTGAAACTGTATTGAACACCTATTTTTTGCCAACAATGAGAAAATCCCTTTGTTCCATGACAAGACCCCTGTCACCGAGGGCAGTGTGTCCTGGACTGACCACACACCACATAGTTCTACCTGTCCTTATCTCTCCCTGTGGGCTGGCACCCACCATGGCAGTCCATCTGTGAGGACCCCGTTGCTTCCTGGCTCTCATGCCAAGCAGGCGGTTCCAGACACAGCACCAGCCCTGTGGACATCTTCAGGAATGGCTCCAGCCCCAGGCTTTGTGCACCCACCACCTCCAGGGAAAAACTTCAGACTCTTACCTTTAGGTTGGTTCAGGTGAGCTGCATCCTGCCCTTTCCTGCTTGGGGGAGAGGCAGCCTCAGCCCGCTTCCTGTCTCGAAGGCTGCCCCACACCACCCCACTTCCTGGGCTTTGCGACTTCCTGTCCTTTGTGTGCACTTGTTTCTCAGCATTCAGTGGCAGCCTAGCAATCCACTTTGGACTATGGGATTATTTCCTATCACTGGTTCATCAAGCCTGTGAACATCCCTTGGTATCATCCAGGACAAAACATAAAGGAGAGCTAACCACACCAGGGGTCTGATGGTGACAACTTCGAGAACCTGCCCGTTGGACCCCACAGGGCATGTGATGGTGGGCATCAGCTGCTCTGTCCTCAAAGCTGACACGAAGTCTTTGACTTTTTCAAATAGCATCCTTGAGAGGCGATTCACATGCCGCAGCCCTCTCATTCAGTGTGCATGGGTCACGGGTCTTCTCTCCGTCTGCAGAGCTGGCAGCCCACACCTCCATCAAGTCTTGAACATTTCGTCTTCTCCCAAAGAAGCCCGGCAAGCTTCATTGCTGTCCTCCGCTCCCCCAAGGCCACAAAGCCAGGAATCCCTTTACCTGCTTTCTTTACCCAGAGACTTGCTTATTCTAGGTGTTTCCTAAAAACGAGATCCTGCGGCATGGGTCTGTGTGCTGTCCTGCCACACTGGGCATTCCCTGATGGAGACTGTCCTGTGCCTCTGCATTGGCATTTCATGGCCTCCTGACACGTCCATCCACATCCCATTCCTCTTTCTTTCACAGACACTGAACTTAAGACTTCTCTCCTGTCCCTCCCCTGGCTCTCCATCTGTATCTCTAGAGGCAACTTCCCTAGAACATCTCTTGCAGTTCTAACCTCATCTTGGTTCCTGCTCTTAGAAAACCCAGACATCACCAGTGCCAATCTGAGGAAGAAAATATGAAATATGGGCATCAGCTGCTCTGTCCTCAAATGGTCGAAGCCATGGGCACCCTCCCCAAACTCCCCAAATCCCCTCTCTACTTAGAGCTGCCACTTCTCTAAATCTGGTTAGTCATTATCAGTGGCTCCTTAATTTGGAGCTTTGGGTCATCTGCAGCATGAAAACGTAAGTGTGCCATTGACACCTCAAAGAGGGAACACCCCTAGAGGCTCAGCTGCATCTAGACTCAGACAAACCAGCCCTAAGAAAACTTAATCTATTCCATTATATTTTACATAACTTAGCTCAGTAAATCCCCTGCCACCAGCAGTACTGATATTAAACAGACTTCACGTGTAACTGATCAATATAAATCCCTTAAACATTTATTCAAACCTCAGAAACAAGCTTCATAACTACTTTTACACAGCCCTCTTGCAAATAATCCATCCTTTGTAATCACCATTGATTTCAAGTGTGACAAGGAATTTAATTTTATCAAATGATGACATTTGCCAAATGCACAAAAAAATGAATTTTCCTCTGATTACGGGTTTTGATGATACTGAGTTTATTCTCTGCTCTCCAGTGACAGAACGCTGCCATCAATACTTTAATCAGATCAAAGAATTGGAGATATTAAAGAGAAGAGGACAGGTTCCGAGAAACAGCGAGGATGTGGACTGGATCCACGAGAGCTACAAGTTGAATTTACATTGCTTATTTCAACAAAGAAATATTAATTTTATGTCTTTGGCTTGTGGTCTCATGCAATAACATTTCGGTAAACGTTTTAACTTCAGTTTCAATCCAGGAAAGTGAAGTTGACATTCTGGGCATTTGGTGTTTTTATACTCTAAGCATTTTTTGGTGCATATTTGGAGTTAATGGGCCGTGGTGACTTTTGGCCTGTCCTTCCAGCTGGGGACTGCCTTGCTCAGGCTGTATTCCTGGCCTGGAATAACAGGGCGCTTTCAGCCCTGGCTGAGGTTATAATCTTATCCTCTAGGGGGCACTGTTCTTTTTTGAATTGATGTGTAAACATCCAAAACACTGGAGTCTTCTACAGCTAAAAAGAAAACACTCATTTATTCCTCAGAGAACGTCTGAAGCCTTTCCTTTGGAAAACATTTTAAAAGAAAGCCAATATTCCCCTTTAGAAAACAATGCGGGCTGCTAGGATATTTTCTTCAGAGAAACATCATTTTCCAGTAATTGAGAGACAGAAAATGCTTTATTTGACAATATCTGAACCAAACAACGAAAGTTTTAAAATGCTTTTTCATGTTAGGATGCTATCAGATACTTTACTGCACTACTAAGACCTAGAAGAGACGACCTTTTTTAAACACACACAAAAAAACTCTGGTACCACCAGAGTTTAACAGCTAAGTCTTCAAGAATCTCTCCCTGCTGTGTCCTGAATGCCAGCCTCAATTGCAGCTTCCCTGCTCAGAAACTCACTTGGAACCAGCAGCACTACCATGACAGAGGTGCCATCTCTTTAATTAACATGGAGCCCACGATATGTGTTGGTTTCTAACTGCAGGGACAAAGGTCCCTGCAAACATAGGTGTCTTTGCCAAGGGCTGGGTCTCTGGGAGCTGCATCCAGGAACAGGTACTCTGCAGGCATTTCTGACCCCAACAGACACAGGGACTGAGCAACTCCCACTTGAGCTGTCCTGGCAGTGGTCACCAGGAGACACCTGCTGCTCATACCCCAGCCTCATCCTGTGCCCCTTCATTTATGGATTGTGGATGGCCACCTCCTCACCATACCCTCACCTGAGGGGAACAAGCTCAGTTTCTTTCCCTTCTTCTTATTCTAATCCCAACCTGGAGGCTCTACTCCATGACCTCATCTAAACCTGTGACCTCCCGAAGACCCAGCCTCCTTGTGAAGTAAGGAGGATGTAAACACGCAGTCCCTGATGGCACCCTGTTAACATGTGGCTGCACGTGTATACCACTATGTGTGTAATAATTGCCTTAATTGAAATATGTAAAAATGCTTATGCTTTTTATGATCTTAATTTAGAGTGAAGAATCAGTTTGGGCCTAAGTCAAGATAGGAAGAAAATGATCTTGCTCGGCCCTGGAGATCCTTCAATATACACTGCCTCAGGCCAAAACGCTGATGAGCAAATCTCTGTCCATGCAGGAATTACGGTTCTCTAGGGGTACGGACCTTTGTGAATATGATGGAAT
The DNA here is from genome assembly GCF_021218885.2 of Marmota monax. NCBI lineage: Eukaryota > Metazoa > Chordata > Mammalia > Rodentia > Sciuridae > Marmota > Marmota monax. Next base: position 39,965 of record NW_026692533.1, on the reverse strand, counting down.
CTGGGAATACCTAGAATGTTCTTGGGAGTGGGACCATACGACTGGAAATTGAAATGGCATCTGCCTCAGCCTGGGCTATTCCCAAGAGTCAAGTACTGCTCAACCACATGCACAGGCCATTCCAAGGGTGAGCTGCGAGTCCAAGGCCTGGTGACGTGGCCCTGGGACCAAACACTCCAGCCCACGGGCGGCCTTTGTAATAAGGTTTTACTGGAACTCAGCCATTTTTTATGTGTTGTCTGTGGCTGTTTAATTCACATCAGCAGAGCAGAGCCAGGGTGGCTGATCCCATATGGCTGGGAGGCCTAAGATATTTACAATATGGCCCTTCACAGAAAAGTTTGCCAACCCTGCCCTGGACCTTCCCTCGCAGACACCCCAACAGAGCATGAAAAATGTTCTCACAAGAAGGGGCAGCATGCCGAGAAGAGGCCCAGGCCAGCAGAGCAGAGTGGGAAGCCTGGTTGGGGTATCTCAGGAGACCACCCAACTCCATGGAAGGAAGGATCTTCCACCATCCCACAGGGCAAGCTGTGCAGGGGCCCAGCCTTGGGAAACTCTGCCCTCTTCCCTGACCCCTCCTCCTGGTGAAGCAAAGAAGGTGAAGTGGAGAGCTTTCAGGAGGCCAGCTCTCTCCCTCACCTGGACTTCTACACAGAAACAGGCGGGGACAAGGGCAAGATGACCAGAGACTGACCAGCAGGCTTCTTCTTATTCTGCATTAGATAGAGAAAATAAGAAATTTTCATATAACAACAACAGCAACAGAAAAGGAACAACTAGGCCACAGGACCCCAAATAGTCAGGATAGACTTTATATCCAAGGTGAAGGAGCCTGCATGGAGGGCAGTGACCACGGACAGTTGTCCACTTCAGGCTGAGTGTCTCTGTAGGATTTTACTCACAGATCCTAAGTGTTTCCAGGTGATTTCAGGCGTCCCTTGAAACCATTCATGGAACTAGAGGACAAATCCTGAGGGGGCCTTCCACGCCCGCTCAGCTACAGCAGATCTCTCAGTTCTCAAAGGAATCATTTGTGTTCTGAGATTCCTAAAAAGCAAATGCATCTTATTAGTCTGCTGTATTTTTGGAAGCTGCAGGGAATGTAGCACCTGACCAAAGGAAAAATGCTCTGACAGTGGTGTTGCCTAGGTCCCCCCAACTCAACTTCACCACCTGGTACTTGTCAAGGCCAGCAGCCGAGACCCAGAACCAGGAAGATGAGTTGGACTGGAGCTCAGCTCCAAAGAAGAGCCTGGCTCTGTGGGGAGGTGGTGAAGAGAGGTGTGGGGGACTCAAGGTAGAAGACACCCTGAGCCAGTAAAGACAAGTGCAACCGGGCTTTCAAAGGAATGACATCTGCTGTCTTCTTCACCTCAAGTCTTTATTCCTGCACAATCTTAAATTATTTGATGCACCTACATCATGAACAGGGAACCCAAAATCTGTCTACTACATGGGGGGAAATTAATTTGATGGCCAGCATAAGATGAATCAGAGCACTAAATAACAAATGCTAAAGGAGCAGCCAGGGGTGATCATAAATGCCCAAGTTCCAGGGAATGGGAATGCATAATAAAGAGAAAGGGAGGAATAAGAATAAGTTAGATTCTGGAGGAAGATCCAGAGTCAGGGAAGGCTTACACACGACAGTGCAGGAGGAGAGAGCGAGACCCTTGGAGAGCGACCAAGAGCTTAGAACAGCCTGTTTAACTGGCAGTGGGGACAGATGAGGTGAGAAGGTGTATGTGTGTGTGTGTGTGTGTGTGTGTGTGTGTGTGCACATTTGACAATTAGAACACACTTAGCAAATGGGAATTCTGTTTGTTAACCAGACAGGAAACTGATGGAGTGAGAGAGTCCCAATACAAGGTGATACAGAGTGACAGCTGGCAGCCTCTGCCTTCATTAAATAACCAAGCCTTTTGCAGATGAGCTTCCCCAGCTCCTGCTCTCAGCTCAGGAAGTACCAGTGGGCTTAAGTTGAAGTCTCTCCCCGTCTCCAGGGTCTGGTTCACAGCAGAGGATCTTTATGCTAAACTATAATTTCTCAAAGAGGGGAAAACAAAGGCTGACCCCCGGTTTGAGTTTTTAAAATTAAGCTTAACTACACCACTTTTTAACAAGAGCAGCCCATGCCTTTGCTCCCGAGAGGAACTGTCCTGATCTGACGGGATCCCACATGTGCGCATGAGGAATGAAAACAGTTTGCAAATCAATCCTATTGGCAGAAGAGCTGTTTTCTTCCTCTGAATTAACAGGATGATGTGGGCATTTTTGTTTACATTATGTTAGACTCTGCAGATATTAAGTACCAAATTAGCAAAGAGAGGTCAGTTTCCTTTGACTTGAACTACACCGAGGCACCTCGGCTGACAGGAGTCTTGTCATGCACACAGCCCTCGTCCCAGAGGGAAGTCTGCATGAGCTCCCAGGAGAGCCTCAGTAGCCAAAGTCATTCCATAAAAACAGCACAAGAAACCAATAGTAACATCCATTCTCCTCTTTTCCCCCTAAATAAGAATCAGGATTCCCCTCTTTGATTCCTGACTTATCCAGTATTGCAGGTCTCGTCTCCCACTGCCCCTCACACCTCCCCTGCCTCGGGCTTTATGGAGTGTGCTCACAAATCTGCATAATCATCTCTTCTATTCTCAATGTTTCTCTCAGTTCTTAGAGATGTCAATCCACAGCACGGAAGCTGCCGAGGGAAGGTAATTTAAACAACATCCTCTCATAACTGTCATCTGTCACCTTTCATCTTATAGAAAAATAAATCAAACATGAAGCTTATGCATAACTCAAATGGCAACGTAACTTCATATTTAAGATATTTAATAAATGTCAGTTTCAGAAACTAGGATCTTCAAGGAGGTAATATAAAAAAACCCTGCTATTCCTGCGAAGCATATTTCCAGATATTTCAAGTAAATATCTTATAAGATATAAGTAGAGGGGCACACTACGGGGAATCAAGTCACAGAAACTTTTTCTAGTAGGACTCCTTTCAAATAGAAATGAAGATGAGCCCTGTGCGTTTGCAGAGGTGCAGAGCTTTGTGATAGACTTGAGGTCTTTTGAGCATCCCCAGTGTAACTCCAACAATCCTTCTGAAGGTGACCAAATTAAATCAAAGAAAATAAATCATCACAATTACGTTAGACAAAAAATAATTTGAAGAAGAGCTTTGCCTTCAGTGGCACATGGTGCTCTTGGGTTTTATCGCGGTCATTGGTCAGGGACTCCCTGGGTATAATTTTCTGTAGGACAATTACACATACGAGAGAGTCATTCTCTAATAAATTGGAAGCAGTAGGTGAAATGACCTGTCAACTGTCTTCTCATTGGTGCAGCCACACTTTTTTTTTTGTAATAATGATGCCAAGTTCAGAAGGAGGGAAGACTCTAGTACCTGACTGCCAGCTACACACAGGCAGCCACACCTGCCTGTCAGCGATCACAGAAGTGGCACGTGGCTCTGCATAGGGGGATAGGAAAATGAACCCGAGAAGCCACAGAGGAGGCTGCAGCCTCTCAACTCATTCCAGACCAACAGGGTGACCAAGAAGGTGAGGCAAACCCTGTGAGAGGGCATTGGACGCCTGCCGAGTTTCTAAGCTTGTGGCCACATGCAACTCCCAACCCATGTGCCTGACCAGGATGTCCCCAGTGGTAATCAGCAAATACCTTTCTAGAAGATGAAGAACATGGGCAAAGACAGGCAGGCAGCCTCCAGTGGCCCTGTCCAGAAGGGGTGATCACCCCACGTCACTGCACTCACATGCTCTAGGTGAAGGGGGACTCTGGGCTCCAGGAACCCTCCCTCCTCTTTGGCTTTCCCTGCAGTGACTTTGGGCATTCCTGAACCAAATCCTGCCCAGGACCTCCCACAGCCCAGCTGTGCCCAGCTCAGGGTGGCACCACAAATTAGCCCCCTCCCCAGAAACTCAGGGGCTGCATTTTTCCTGGGCACCAGCTGCACCAGGAGATAAGATAGAGGTCCAGGACCTGCAGAGGAGCAGGCTGGGAACAGGCAGGTGTGGCTAGCACACGGGGCGGGAGGCCCAGGGACACCATCCAACAAAACGCTCTTAAAAACTTCTCTGTAGGGCTGGGTGCAGTGGCACAGGCCTGTAATCCTAGCAGTTTGGGGGGCTGAGGCAGGAGGATCGAGAGTTCAAAGCCAGCCTCAGCAACAGCGAGGTGCTAAGCAACTCAGTGAGACCCCACCTCTAAATAAATACAAAATAGGGCTGGGGATGTGGCTCAGTGGCTGAGTGCCCCTGAGTTCAATCCCTGGTAACCCCTCCTCCCTGCAAAAAGCTTCTCAGTAGGAAGTCACATGCAGAGGAGTAGCTCCCAGACCAGCGCTGTTCATATACATAAAGTGTGCACGGATGGAGTGACCAAGGTGCCCATGATGTTACACACACACAAACACACCCACACACACACACACACATACATAGATACACGTTGATACTAATGGACACATATCCACTAAACTCTGCTTCAGCTACAGAAACTGCAAACACAGAGCTTGACTTGGAAATATCCTACACAAAAGGGCTCAAATCAGGTTGCTTAAAGACACTCCAACACGCTTCCAGATGTGGAGGAGAATGGCTCTGGTGAGGAAGAAGTTATGCATTTTCTAACAGGACCTGGCAGCTGTCTTGCTTCTTGAGTGCATAGCATTCCACAGATGGGTGCGGTCTGCGGCTCTGATTTGCTTTCCTTTCTTTTCCCACTCAATGTGGCCAGTGACTCTGCTGCCTAAGACGTGCCTGCAGCTGGGCTCCCAGGAGATGAATGCCTGGCTGCAGACTGTGGTTGAAGGAACAGCCTGGGAGAGAGAACATCAGAAATGAACAACTGTCCCTGAGGTAAGGTGGAAGAGAATCAGCTCCACACTGAGGCCCACACACAAACTCGAAGCCAGCAGTTGAGACTGCAGAGGTGTGGGCCCACGCAGCCTGCCTGCCCACTGACCCTCCAACCCTGGGAAGGATCCTCCCACTGAGATGCCCAAGACTCAGTGTCCCCTGGCATCTCAGAGCACGTTTATAAATGGAAAACCTTTCCAGAAGTGGAAGGGTTTGTTTCTAAAACCAGATTCCCAGTTTTAGGAAGAGAAAGAACCGTGTTGAAAGTCCAGAACAGAAAGAAGCCATTCAGCCCAAGTTCCAAGACAGAGCTGAGTTTATTACACTAAAACATCAGGGGAAACCTTCCCAGCCAGCCGTGAGTTACCTACTAAAATTGAGAGGCAGATAGCACTTCTGTAGTTACCAGGCACAGGCGGTCACCATGTGGAAGGACAGCACCCTCTGCACTTAAAAAAATGTCCTCTAGTTTTTGGCCTCAATTCTTGCTGCTTCTACAATCTATCAAGGTGAATGTGTCTGGAGACATTCCTTCTGACGTTCTTGGAAGTTCACGTGAACCGTGAAAAGCTCAAGCAGCAGACGGCTGGTCTACCTTACCCATCCCTGCACGAGGGGAGGACAGACACCTGGACACAGGTAGCTGGTGGATCCTGCCTCCCAGGATGATGTTTCTTACGCTTGGCCCATGTCAAGATGGGTGGGAGCTGTTCCTTTTATTCATCTGCTATCTTCTTAACTCCGCGGGAGCAATTACTGTAAAATTGAGATAAAGCTTTGATTTTCTGCTAAAGTATGAAAGATAATTCTTATCAAAATAAAGTTAAGGTTATGGCATTAGACAAAGGGTAAAGTTGATGGCGTGAAGCAATGTCTGACTTGGAAGAGCGAACACTGACAGAATCTTAAAGCAGGTGACTGCGATTCACAAAGGCGAATTATCTACATTTACCCCTAAGTTCTCCTTGCTGAGGTTGGCTTTCTTTGTCTCTCCTCCCAACCTTTCTATAGAAGACACCAACAACTGCAAAGTGTATTTTTCAAAATGCAATAAAGAAAGAGATATGTCCTATCATATTGTTCTAGATATTTTGTCAATAAAAAGAATATTACCACTTACGTTGAGATTCACTTAACACCGAGCCTTCAAATTATACCAGAAATCTACTGTCTTGCAGGAGATGAATCATTTTACATGAACTAAGTGACAGCTAATAGAATGATAATAATAAATAGGAGGAGAAATAGTAAGACCCAGATAAAAGGCAACAGGAATCATAGAACACAGTCATCATTTGAAATGTCAAGGTAAAACGATTTTGTTGTCAGAGAAGCTACTTCTCCAGTACTATCATTCCCCCCCCCCCCGCCCTGCTGAGTAGATTCTGTACAGAAGAGGCAAATCTTACCTATTTTTCAGTTGGGGTCATTCATCTTCACAAGATGTTAGCAAGTTGGGACCCCAGGATTAATTGCATTAGCTCAGCCCAGGATCCCACACCATCAGAGGGAATTCAGAAGGGGACACATATGTCATAAACATGCTCTGAACTTTGCCCTGAGACAAGGAACAGGTTGTGAAGGTGCCTTTGTTTAGATGAATTCCATTTTCAAATTGAAAGGTAAAGAGAGTAGCGCCTGCCGCAGCCTGGGCTGGGAACAAAGCCACAGGTCTTTACTTCTTGCTTGTTCTTTTAATTTATTTTTCATCAAAAACAACAACAACAACAGAAAAAAAAAAACCTTTCATTCAAGCTGTGCCGGGCTAAGGAAATAAAGGTAGCTTTGCCATCCTGAATAGACACTATTGACTCTTTGCCTCTTCCTGTCACTGAGCGAAGGCACACACTGCAAGAGAATCGCCCAGGGCCGTCCCAGAGCCTGTCAGCAAAGTCAGGGGAGTGAAGGGACTCCCCTGGGCACCTGCACTAGCCAGAAGCCACCTGGGTGGGTACAGTTACTCAGACCTTCCCTGGAATTCGGGAGATCCCTGCTTGGTAAAGAGGACAGGCTGTGTGGACACAAGGAGTTGCTTCCCTTGTTCCCCAGACGTCACTCACACAGTGGTAAGGTGGCTTATTTTTTAAGAAGTCACCACACCAGGACAAAGAGATGGTAGAGGAGAAACAGGAACAGCACCTCGGAGTCACTTACCTGTGTGTCCAAGATGTCACACGGCCCACTGTGACCTGCACAACACCCTTCCTGCTTGAGAGCTGGTGGCACCAGGTGGGCGACGGGCAGGTGATTTGAGGTGCCTGACTCCCAGGAAGGAGGCCCAGGCAGGATTCACAGCAGCCGCTGCCTCTCTCCCACTCTAGGTAAAGCCAAGCGTTACAGGTTTGTGTCAGATGCCGTGTCCCCAGCCTGGTGGTTCTCAAAAGTGCCTTCACAGCCAATGATCTCAAGTTACATATTGAGGGCCTTTCTCTGACTCGGTGGTTCCCAAACCAAGGTCCCAGGGACCACAAGGATTACCAGGAAGCTTGTTAGTTACAACAACCCTCAGGCCCCAAGCAGGCCTTTCCCCAGGGAAAGGCGGGGGCTCCACAGGTGGGAACTGCACGCCAACACCTGTGAACTTCCAATCCAGGTGGCCGCTCAGTCTGGAGGAGGAGGTGGGCTTCACCCTGCTGGGCACAATCAGGAACAAACTGAAATGAGAGCCAGCAGAAAGGCGCCCTCAGAGGAACCCTGGAAGGGCAGAGTCCTGTGTCCAGTGTCCACCGCACCTGCTGGAAACTGCCTGCTCCCCAGCCTCCAGAGCAGCCTTGGGGGCCTTTTAGTGATAATAATCACAAGTAAATTTCAGCCAGGAGCCCATTAACCATTAGGCCCGACAAAGTGCTGTTTCAAAATAATGGAAATGGAGTGCAAATTTTCTAACCTGGTGAGGGAGACGGCTTTTTTTTTTTCTCTTTTTTTTTTTTAAAGCCAAGTGTGAAGAAGTTAGGAAAGTGGAAAAACATAAGGACCGAAAGGCAACACAAGCAGAGTGAAATGTGAAGCACTTTGGCAGCAAGAATCCACCTGTATTTTGCAGGGCACCAAGCAGGTTGTCCTGGGAAAGCCCCCTGCGGGGAGCACCCAGCCCTCAGCTGAGTGTCTTTATGCCAACTGAAGCTCTGGTGCAAGCTGCTCCTGTTCTGCTCTTGCAAGGGGTTACCAGCAGCACATTCAAAGCATAGTTCAGGCACAATATTTAAAGAGTGGCAGCAAGAGAACCTCTGAGACTAGCAGAGGGAGTGGGTGGCGCTCCTCTCCTTCCCTCCTGCCCTCCTCCACCTGCAGGAGAAGCTGTGGAAGGGCCTCATGGTGCCTTCCAGGTGACAGTCTTGGGTGGGCTCCGAGGAATGGAGTGTTTCAGGTCTGGGTTTATAGACTGCACAGCAAAACCAGCAACTGGGAAGTGAGAATCTGAAAGCCCAAAGGACCATTTGAACATGAACCTCAGAAAATGTGGAAAATGTGGAAAGGGGGCGGCATCTGCCTCAGGGGAGGGGACTGGACCCACCTGGCCCCGGCCCCTGCGCCAGGAGCTCCATGCTCAGTCAGGTTGCAGGCGCTGGACACAGGACACAGTGCAGGGCAAAGGACTACACGCCAAGCTGAAGGGACCTGCTCCTCAAAACAGGACTGTGGGGACTTCTCAGCTTTGTGAGTTTATCACTGTGAAAGATTCACAATCTTATCATGATCAGGTCACGTTTAGTTACATATTAATAAACTACCACCATTTAGAGGATTGATTTCCACCAGATCAGGACAGTCTTTAAGAACTGAGGAATATGGAGTTAGATCTTTTAAAGTTCATTCGTATTGATTAGTTTCCTTTCCTCTTGTCTTTATTTGGTTGTGGTATTTTATAATCCTGGGGTACATGAACTGATATAGGTGGTGACAGTAATTGCTGAAAATCTGAAGGATTATTAGCTTTGAACTGAATGACTGATAAGCTGTAATTAATTTGGGGATACTTTTAAAATATCATGCCATGTTTCTAATCCCCACTAGTGAGAATTAATAATACTCACTGTGAAGATTTAAAAAAAAATTAATAATCTGAGCCTTATTATTAGAAAAGAAAGCAGGGGAATCTTAAAATCAAAAACCTATGTATTCAGGGGGAAAAAAATATTTGTAAGCAAGTCAGCTGAGTCCCAAAGAAGGAGGCTCAGGCCTGGCCATGCATAAATGAGGACACAGATGTCTAAGTGTCTCTCTCTCTCTCTCTCTCTGTGGACACTTTTGTTCTCTCTCCCCATGAGCTGCTGGGGGGACAATGTTCCCAGTTACCTCTTCCTGAGGCTGAGCCACCTGTTGCATGGTCCCTTTGGCCACCACTGGGAATGAGAGGGGAGGCCTGGGAGCCTTCTGGGCAACATGGTTGCTCTCTGCTAATGAGGGTGTTAGGAGGGCTCTCCTCTCCCCTCCATCTCCTGTCTGGGGCTTGGGCTTGGGGTAATCCATGCACTTCTATAGAGTATCTGCAACCTTGGGGACACAAGGACAGACTCAGGACTGAGGGTTTGACCACACAAGCCCCAGGGAGGATTGCCAGGTCAGTGGCTGGGGAGGTGAGCACTGCAACCCACACACATTCAATAATGAGCCCTGTGCTCCATCTGTCTGCCTGTCCATCAACCTAGCGATCTCGTGGGCACTCATTGGGTCATTATCAGGCAGAGGTGGCTTCTTGATCCTCTCACTTTGAGTTGATGATTTCATTCTGACCAGCCTCTCACTTTCAAAGGAACCCTGAATGAGAGGATATTAAGTCTCCTCTTCTCCAACCACATCTCATAAAACTCCAAATAACCACTGGATCTGTTTTCAAAATGTTATCTTAGCCTGCTGCCCGCATATTCTGTCCTGAGCAATGACGGGCTTGACAGAGAAGAAGGAAAAGCTGGGAAGTGGGAAAAAATGGAGTTCAATGACTAACTGGATACAGCTGTACCTGCAGCCTGATCTTCCTGATGGTTCAGCTACACCAGACAGGACGCTCCTTTCCCCTGGCCCACAAGGAAGATCATCCAAATTGTTTACTTAGAACATGGAGATCCCAGTGGTGGACTCCCCAGAGTCAGAACCATGCATTCACTTGACTTCCCAGGTACTTAAACAAACATGAGAACATGCTGAAGGAAAGAGAAAGGGAGAGAGGGAGGAAGAGAGAGAGATACAGAGAGAACGAGAAATGGAGGAAAGCAAGAAGACAGGAGGAGTGTGGGAGTGGGGTCAGGGTTTATTTGAAAACCCAAGCTGCAGTCTGATCATCTTCATGACCCCCCACCCTGACCCCTTGAGATGGTTCTCATGAGGTGAAATGCCTGGTCTCTGAGGCTGACCTCTCTGAAATGCCACCGCCACTGTCACCAAGACCTGACAGCCGTAACCAAAGTGGTTTTACTTAGATTGTAATTATATGGATCAGTGGGCTTCTGAAACAATCTCTCCAAATCCTGGGCTCTTTTTTCCCGGAATAGAGCCCACAATGACACCAGGGAGCAAACCCACAGCGTGACAAGCTTTTATTCAAATGCCTGTGGCATGGGGAGCCTGCAGTCTGTCAACGGATGCCCCCTGCACAGTCAGAAAAAGAAGTGAGATTGTCTAGACTGACAGGAGGGACCAGAGGCAGGCAGAGGGGAGGACGGCCTTGGACTGTGTCCAGAAAGCCTCCACTGTGTCACCAAGAGCCCTGCCCTCCCCCACATAACTGACCATATGTGGCCAGTTCCCAGTGCCTTATAAGCTGTAAGCTGCTGTGGTGGAGGTGGGTGCATTTATTATGCAGATGCATTAAAACTCTTGCCAGGAGACCTCCAAACCAGCTCAGACCCAGTAGATTTTGTGGAGTCCAGCCTCCTCCTTGCAGACCTCCCTTGGGTCATCGATCTTGCTTTTCCATAGAGTCCATGTATCTTGCATCCCTGGTGAAATCATCAGCACCCTCAGCACATCAGTGATTGTGCAAGAAGAAGGGAAATGGGTTAGGCAGGAAGGGAAACTGCAAGGTCTCAGAAGGGGCTCAGGAATACTCTGATGAGGAAGCTTGTCCTAAAATCGCACACTTGAAAAGAATTCTAAAACAATCAGTAGTGAATCGGATTTCATAATTCAGGTAACAGATGGACATCTTCTCTGGATCAAGGTTAGGGCATGTTTACAACATCAGGAAAGTTGACCAATAGGAGACCTCAACCACAGAACAGTGCTTCCTTCTGACCGCCCAGGGCAAGGCAGGAGGGAAAGGTTGGGAGTCTACATGGGAAGGATTTTCAAAAGAAAAACAAAAATCAATAAGTTTTGTCATTCTTTGCTTTTCAAAGAACCAGAGGTCACAACACAAAGTTGGACAAGAAATGAATCAAGAGCGTGTTTTGTCAACTTAAGCAGTACCTGAACTCTTTCTAAAAGGTGAGATAACAATTTGGAATCCCAAGACCATTTTGCAGGTGGTGACTGGTTCTCCCTGGACATCTTGTCACTGACAGTTAGAACTGGAGTCCTCAGCGCAGTGAAACTGGAAGACCCGAAGCTAAGAGAGCCTGACTTGCTGGTGGTGAGCTGGGGGACTCAGTTGTTGCTGGACCCCTGTCACGTGGCTGGTCAAAATCCATCAGGTGTGTATGCAGGCTGAGGGTTTTGAGACTTTTTTTCAAAAGATGCCACAAGTTAATATTTTATATAAAATTTCTGGAATTCTAAATTTTGTAACAACTCTAAAATTTTTATTACATTGTTCTGGCCCAAATCAATACTTCAGATCCAGCTGAATATTGCCTGATTGTACATTATGCCCTACAGCATCTGTGGTCCCAATGGAGTCTTCGATAAAAATGCCAACAGGGCATGAGACCACATGGTTGTGTGGAGTGGGAGAGGCCCTATGGACTCATGGGCTCCATATGATAGGATTGTTTTTTCCTTGCTCAGGTCACCATTCAGGGAGGAGATGGAGGGGATTCCTCTTCAGGAAGTCACTCTGAGACTCCGGCTCTTTCCATCTTGCAGCCTCGTGTATTCCTGGCCTTTGTGCTTTATAACTACATCCTGGCTGAGAACAGAAATCTGTTAAGATACACAACTCACCTGCTTCCATGTGTAGATTCTATTTCTGTTACTCAAATGTTCAGACTTCTTCCATTTTGGAACACTGACATCTTGAACGCGTGGCCTGCAAGTCAATCTGGGGAGGGAAACCATTAACCCACAACCTCAAGGAAATTTGGGAACCAGACGATAAGAAATTGGTACCAGTTTTCCCATATTCCCCTGGCCAGAACAGAACATGTGGTACCACCCAACCTGAGAGGGAGGCTGAAATTATAGCCCCACCCTATGCAAATGAGAAAGAGCCAGGGTTTTTTTTTTTTTTTCCACAAACAGAAAGATCAAAGAAGAATGGGTCTTCAATAACTGTGGAGATGCAGCCGTGGTCCTTGACTACCTCCGTCCTTTGACGCGGATAAAAATAAATTTCAGTTGTGGGACAGGCAGGCACTGTCCTTAAGGGTTTGGTGATCTAATAAAAACTGATACATAATAAAACTTGTTGGCGCATCCTCCCCAGCAGCTACAAGGAAGCAAGAACTGACTTTCTTGTGGGGAAGAAAAGCACTTGCAGCTGCATGGCCTGCCAGTTACCAAGATGGCACTACCCAACAGCAGCCCTGGAGCATCTTGGGGATTTGGGCCCACTGTCCTCCAGGAACACCCAGGCTGAGCTACTATAATCCTCAGGATGTAACCACTTAGCAGAACTCTGAGTGACAGCTGCAGGCATGGGCTCTGCAGAGCCTTCACACAAATCCAGACATCTTTCGCATAATGACTCTTCAGTACATTCCAACACAACTTCACCAACAGGAGGAAAGACAAATTGGTAAATGAGTGCAATGTCATATTATGGAGTTAATTTTTTCTAAGTTATAAAAAATGATGAAGGAATCAGAAATTCAAAGAAAGGTGCAAGGAGAAAGTAGTAAATCACACCATCCATAAATATTTTGGTATTTGTGCATTTTATACAAAAATAAAGTTGCCTGTATATATCGTTTAATAATTGTGTTCTTTTTATTATTAATCTATCTTCTCAGGTCCACCAAACAGTAATATAACATCCATTTTATCATTTTTATGGAGATATCATTTTTATTTTATAAATGTGTGGCTATTTATTTTTTTCTAATTCATATTGATAGTATTCATGAGCCATTTAATCAGTCTCCTATTTGGAGACATTTTCCCTCACTGTAAGAAGTAGACTTAAATAACCGTCATACAAATTCCTATTTTTAACATATTTCCAATGAAGCAGAATTACAGGGTCAAAAATCACACTTAATTTAAAGCATTCAGATTGCCAAAATCATTTCCTGAAAATCTTACTTCAAATAGAAAGATTTTTAAAAGATGCATTACTTCCAACATTTAAAGATATTATCAATGTGTTTGGTTCAAATTGATATCTGCTTATGCATTGTATCCATCCTTAGCGAGATAATGCACTTAAAATATATGTTGATTTTTAGCTCAAAGTTTAGAAACTGACTTTGTAATATATTTTATAAATTTTGTAATGATGTGGCTCATCTTTTTTCTTATTAAAATATGATCAGATTACCCATAAATACTCACATGTGGCCTTGGGATGAAGACACATGTAACAATATGTTTTAAAATAGGCAATCAAAGCTCCAAGTGTTTAAATATTTTTTTTCCAAATTCTAATAAATCCAGAATCTTTAGGATTAGGGATAAGAACCCAGGACTCTTGCTTCCATCCCTTCTGAAATTCCCACCATAGAGATATGTCAGATCAGGCTGGGCAGGCAGCAACCAAAGTTGGCAGATTTAAAAGGGCCGCTGAACAGGCTTTATTGAGATATTACTCCCGGGCGGAACTCGATCAGACCCACAGAGGGGACAGGGGAAGGGTCTGAGGAGAAACCGAGTGGAAGCTCGACCAGACTGGACTTTTATGGGGCTTACAGCAGGAAGGGAAGGGCTTGGCACAGGAAAATGTGTCTCTAGGGTCCCTTGCCCCCTTGGAGTTTGTCAGGGGAGTTGACTGAACTCCAGGATTGGCCAGGGGGTCCTGCTGATTGACAGGCGTTAGTCAGGAGATCTGGCTGATTGACAGGCATTTCGGCCGGCATCTGATTGATGTTCAAAGCAGCACGGGCTGCTTTGTTCTAGGTTGCCACTAAGTCACCACCAAGTCGCTGCCACGGACCTAACAAGATAAGCTTGGCCAGCAGCAGGGGAGTGGGGACAGGATGTCAACCACCCCCACCTCTGAGCAGGACCCTCCACGTGTGCAGAGGCAGCAGAGCCTGGGGTGGACTGACTCCTGCCTTCACTCACTTCCTTGGCTGTGCTTCCTCCACGTTGAACACAATGATGCTCACTACTCCTTCTGTGACATCCTTGTCCCCCTTGCCTTGAGGATGTCCTGGTGGTTAGGGACATTCATGGGAAAGAAGTGTAAATGCTATCAGCAAAAATGACAACATTATCCTACTGCAAGACACTCTTATTAAAATAAAGAGCTTACCCCTACATAAAAAGGTCTTAAAAGTTTGGAAAGATCAAAGCCAATATAGAGAATTGGAATTGAATGGTTTCCTCTTAGGGTAACCCAGGGTTGCTCCTAACAACCCAAGTGAATTTGCAAATCTTAGAACAAGCTAACACATCACAGACTCATCTTCAGAGGCAGAATTTAAAAACTCGTGTGTTGGATCAGGCACAGAATATACTCCCCAGGTCTGGCATCTTTTGTGAAAGTACAGGACCCAAAACCTGTGCCTCTGGCAATGACATTTCTGTGCTGGGTGTCTGAGGCTTTCCTCCATGTCTGAGCAAGTCTTTTTGAAGAGCAGAACCAGGCTTTGAATACCACAGGGATCTTTTAAAACCTGGTGTCCCGAGTGAGTGTTATCTTTGAATCCAGATTGTTCCCAGAGAACAAGGGCAGCTCAGGCATCATGGCATGGCCCTGAGGATTGCTGGTGAAATTGGAGAGAAAGCCCTCAGCAAGTGACTTAGGAATGAGTCACTCAGCTCTGAGCACTGCTTCTCTTTCCTCAGGAGACAGGCACTTCCTGTGGGGGTGGGGACATTCACCCCACCTCCAAGCCTCCTGCTCAAGTGCAGATGGCAGGGCTCTGACACTCAGCAGGCCCTTCCCGCGAATTAAAATGAAAATGGACATAAATGATATTACTCATGGTCACATCAATGGAGTTAATTTTACCTTTATATATCCATTAGGTGGTGAAATCTGAACAAAAGCAATTAGCTCTGTGAGTTGGGGCTCTATTTTATCAGGCTTTGGTAAATCCTGGGTATTTAATTCATGTGTGCTCAGTGGATAAATGAAAGGATCAATTTTTCTAACCATTTTAGCATATCAATTCTTAAAGTGAACAGATATTCTCCTTTGTCAAGAGAAGCTAGATAATACTATTTCGAGCAATGAAAGCCCTCTTTTTTTCTTAAAATGTCAATCATTTTTTTTTTATTTTAAAAATTTATTTATTTATTTTAACTTGTTATACATGACAGCAGAATGCATTTCAACTCATAGTACACATTCAGAGCACAAATTTTCATGTCTCTGGTTGTACACAAAGTAGAGTCACACCATTTGTGTCTTCATATATCTTCTTGGGGTAGTGATATCCATCTCATTCCACCATCTTTCCTACCCCCCTGCCCCATCCCTTCCCTGCCCTCCCTTTGTCAATCTTTAAAAGAATATTAAGTGGCCCAGATTAAACTCTTTTATAGCCATGTGTAGCCTCTGTGATAGGTGTCTGTCTCTTGTTCCAATGGATTTGGTTTTCTCTATAATAAACAGTCTATCCTATTGTTTTTAATTGTAAATAACTAGGTTTACTCTGGTAAAATAGGGAGGTGTTTATTAAGGAATACTATGAAATTTGCCCAGTTATTGGAAATAGGAAAGGAGATTCTAGACTCAACTTCCAGGAACAGCACTCAGAGGCCTTCAGCTATAGTGTTGGTATGTGGGTCCCATGACATACACATTCACCAAAGGTTGAGGTTGAACCTAATCACCAATGTCATGGTATCTGGAGTTGTGGTCCTTGGAGAGGTACTTGGGTCACAAGCATGGATCTTCGTGGATGGGATGCACATTCTCATAATAGAAGCCCCAGGGAGCCCCCTCCCTGATCTGCCATGTGAGGTCAGAACCAGGAAGAAACCCTCACTGGACATCCCCTCTGCAGGCTGTGGCCCTGGGTTTTCAGCCTCAGCACTGTGAGGAATCAGTGCCTGTTGTGCAAACCACACAATCTGTGCTGTCTGTCATAGCTGCTTACCAAGGCTAGGACACCTTCCAGGAAATGGCCAGGTAGAGAAGCACAGGGATTCTGCAGTGTGGAGAAACATGTGAGTCAGCTTGTCAGTACTGGAACAAAATACCTGACAAGAAAAGCCTAGAGAAGGAAATGTTTGTTTTGGTTCATGGTTTCGGAGGTTCAGTCCATGGTCAGCCAGCTTCACAGCTCCAGGCCTGAGGTGATGCAAAACCTCACAGTGGAAGGTGTAGCAGAGGAGAGCATCTCAGGACATGGCTACAGAGAGGAGAGAGAGAGAGAGAGAGGGGGGGGGGCTGCAGGAAGAACAACCCTTCCAGTACAAACCTCCAGTGACCCGTCTCATCAACCCCACCACACCAACCCACAGTCACCACCAGCCATTCCAACTAGCATAGACTGAAGAGGTCACAGCTCTCGTCATCTAACCACTTCACCTTTGAATATCCCTGCATTAATAGAGCTTGTAGGGGACACCTCACACCCAAGCCATGATAGGAATAGACTGCCACCACCACCGGACCCAGAAATACTGGACTTCTTCAACACCTGTGTGCACACAGTGGTTCCTGAATCCTCCCCAGCCTGATGCATATATCCATGATCAATTCTTACACAGCAATGTGTGAATGGTGGGCTCTATGGTCCACGTCTAACCCCCATGGCTGTGAGTCTGCTAAGGTACTTCTGTGTTTTTCAGTTCATATTATGAAGGCAGGTAGGTTCTCTATGAAGAGAAGTACTAAAATGTGCTACTTGATAGATCCGTGAAACTCAATTTCCTTCTCCATGAACCTGGACTTGGACTACATATTTCATTCCCACTGCATTCAGGTAGCATCATTCAGGGAAAGTCAGGGTTCCAAGAACCAGTAGACTATAGAAAGACATTGTGTACACTTCTCCTGGGTTTGGGACAAGTACACAGTCTTGTTCCTTTTCTCTCTTCATCTTCTGACCACTAAAGAGGACATGGCAGTATCACAGAGGGCAGCGGAGCCATAAAGTGGGAGGATCTTGGTGCCCTGAGTGACTGCATGGAGCTGAGCATCCAGCCTCCCACGCAGCCAATCAGCCTTTATCTTGACCACGAGCTACTTCTCTGTTTAGTTTTACCAGCTGCATTAAGAGACTTACCAGTTCCTACAGGTTACATTGAGGGATGATGGCCATAAATAAGACACACCCTTCCAAAAGGGGAAAATACAAGGGTGCATTAAAGTCCTTCCCTCTAAGAAAGAGAGAAAAACAAAAACAACAAAACAACAACAACAACAACAAAACAAGACAACACAACATGAAGCAAAAGCAACACAGTCACTCCAGCCATCACTGAAGAGATAAATCCAGCAACCCCCCACACAGGTGTTCCAAGTTTAAGACTCATCCTGTCAGCCACGTATGAAGGTGGCTGTGTTACATAGTGTGAATCAGTTAAAACAGCACTTTGCAGAACCTGATGAAACCCCAAACTTTAAAACCACACCCCAGCCAACATTTCCATATGAGCCTTATAAACCCTCTCTACCCAGGAGATGCACCAAACTGATTTGATTGCCTGCTCTCTTCTGTGAGAATTGCATATTTAATAGATTTCTTGCAAAAGAAAATATGTGATTTGTTTGTATGGATGCTTTGCTCTGTTTTTAGGCCTTAAAGAACAAGTCACTGGTCCTGTTAGTGTGGACATGTGCCCTCCAAAATCCTCTCCTACAGGTTCCAGCCCTTTGTACCTGACCCTTCCAATTGAAGCTATTAGTTCAATTGTTCTCTGTCTTCCCAATCCCAAGTGCTTATCATCTTTTCACATGCTAAGAAATGTCACAGGAGGTTCAACTCTGTTGATGGTTGTTAACCATTCAATTGATAAAATTTTCTAAAATGGGATCAAATACAAGGCAGGAAACTATTAGATTGGATTGGCTTTGACCTTGTGTTCCCTGATCTCTGTGTGTGGTGGTAAGAGGAGGGAAGTGGTGTTTGGGACTTCTCTGGGTTGCTGTGCGGGTTTGAGGTTTGTGGGTATCGACGAGGGGGTGTACCCTGGATCCATCAGTTGCCTGCAGTGAGACCCTGTGGGATCTACGCACACTGTACTATTCGAGCAGTAGATTTCAGCTCTTTCCTGTAGACATGAACTGGAGCCTGCTCTGTGCCAAGCACAGGCAGCGAGGAGAGGCTGCCTAGGTGTTGCCCCGCCACAGCACAGTGGGTGGAGATGGGAGAGGTGCACGTTCCCCAGGGAGGTCCCTCTTCCATTGGGCCCTGCCTTTGATTTTTCAAAGATCAGATTAAACCTGTCTTCAGATAAATATTACATGGGCTCTGGAGGGTTAAAGGCTGGCTGACCTGCTTCCCACCCCAGGAGAATCTGTTTTTCTGGAAAACCATAGACTTGGCATAAAGAAAGTATGAATGGCCACTCAAGGTGGGACCCCGAACATCAGGTGGCACATGAAGGACAGGGTGGGGGTCCTTGTGCTGAACTACAGAGGCTGATACATCTGTCAGCTGCTGAATAAGTGCCTGGGCCAGAGACCCTTCTCCATGGGGAGGCAGACTTGAATGAGAGGCTTTCTAAGGGGGCGGGCACACTCTCAGATGGGAGTAATATAAGGTGATGGACTTCTGAGTTTATCAGACAGCTAAAGAAACAGACTTTCTCTCCTCTCTGAAAACTCTTACACATGTCTCAAGGCCCACTCAGTGCTGCTGAAAAACCAGCCTCTACCTCAGAGCAAAGCCTGTCCAAGGAAGGGACATGTCCTTTGTCCTTGGAAAGACCCACAGAGCACTCCTAGGCACATTCTCACCTTGCTAAGTTGTTTATCTACAAATAACAGGAGATATCTGCTGTGCCAGGTGTCCCTGACTCAGTCAGGCTAGGTGAGGACCCATAGCAACCCCCTAGCAGCCACCAATCAGCATGAGACAGGGAAATACCTGGGATGCCAGATGACCCTTCCAGTAGTTTATGGTGTTGGGAAACCATGTATTTCAGCACGAATACCCCTCTTGGCTTAAACCAATCAGTTCAAATGAATCCCCCTGTTGTAGTAACCAATTACCCCTACCCAACTTGTTCCCTCCAGTGAATGTGCTAATCATGTTTTAGAGTTGTTATTTGATTTTCCTGCGGTGTGTGATGATTTGCTAAGAGATGCTATGATGTATGTGGGGCTCCCTGCCTTACCCAAAGAGTGTATAAAACTGCTGCAAACCCTGGGCTCGGGGCCTCTCAGTGTCACCAGTTGCTGTGAGTGCACACAGAGGACCGAGCTAGCTCGCAATAAACACCTCTTTGCTGCTTACATTGATCTTGGTCTCTGGTGGTCTTTTGGGGGTCCCGAATTCGAGCATAACACTGCCTCATTAGGGTAAATGTGTGGTCTTGCATGAGTGGATGTGTTGGGTGAGAAATTTAGCAAAGGTTTCTTTGAAATGAAGGAGGGAGATGGGAAGAAGTTACAGGGGAGATGATGGAAATCCTACATTAAGCAGAGTGATGGCAGCAGACATGCTGTGCTCAAATGCATGGGACCTCAGCAATTTTAACATATGCAGAGGGTTCTCTAGTTCAAGGTGCTGGTGACAGGGAAGTGTCCTGGGCCACTAAGTCCTCCATTAAGCCTCTCAAAAATAGTTTATTGGCTGCTTATATATGCCATACCTTCTGCTAGGAGCTGAAATATGGCAGGTACAAATACACAGTCCCCAGTCCCAAAGGAGAGACCGGCCTTGAACAAGCCACACAACTATAGGGAAAAGCACAACCATGAAATAGTTAGGAAACTGCACACATGTGGTACAAAGTGTAGGACTTGACCTGCTTTTCTGAATTGGCAGGTTTCCCTCAGGAGACAAAGCTTCTGTTGACCCTGGGGTGCACCAGAGTTGCCAGGCAAGGGTGGAGAGCCCCCAGGCACAGGCTGAGGAGGGGACTGAGATGGCAGCCCACAGGGGAGTCCCACTGGCCTGTTGCTTTGGTAAACAGTGTTGTAGGGAGCCTTCTATTCACACCCCTCCTTTTCTATGTTCCTAGAGAGGTGGGTGTGGATGGATGAGCAAAGAAAGCCTGTGAATTTAAAAGGGTTTCTTTGTTGCAAGGCTTTTCAGAGTCATGGCTATTTTGTTTCCACTCACAAAGCTGCAGAGCCTGGAGCTGTGGACTGGTTGCAGCTGGCTGTGGGAGATGTGGGTTTGTCCAGGATGCTACTCCACCACAGGGTTCCCACAAACAAGTGGGGAGCCTGGGTTTACCCCAGCCTCTCCTTTCACCAACAGCAGGAAATGGAGTGCAGAGGCAAGAATGATACCAGTCCCAGGTCTTTGTTGCAGGATAAGAACTAAAAACCTTTGTTGCATTCACTTAAATGCATGATTTGATTCATTTTTGTTTAGCTACTCATTTTTGTTTAGCTATTTCAGGAGCAGCCACCTCCAGCTACTGGGTTCTGTTGCATTAAAACCACAAATCATAACAAAATTAGGGTACATCTCTTATTTGATCCCTAGCAGAATGCCCTGGCAAGGAAGCCATCCTCGGAGCTGGCAGTATTCCAGCTCTGGGATTCCACACTGGGGACCCCTGTTCTGAGCAACATGATACTTCAAAGAAAGCAGCCATCACTTGATGGCACCTAGAGGTGCCCTGGCATTTGTCCCATGCTAATTAATGCTCTGCCCATGCCAAGGTCAATATTCAGTGTCTCCTTTTTGTGTTGGAATAGTAGACAATACATAAGAATTTTTTTTTCCTGGTGCAGGAGAGAACAAAAACATGTGAGACCTAAGAATGTTAATTAGAATTTCTCACACAAAGACTCACTGCCGCTGCTCCCTTGGGGCGAGGGGAAGGGAGAGACATTTACAAAAATATAAATAGATAATCCAACATAAGAGTGTTCTATTATTTATAATCTCTGTAATGACGCCTTGGATTTAAGAGCTGTAATTAATTATGAGCCATGATGAATGGTCAAGGAAAAGCCAATGACCATGGCCCTGGTGGTGACAGCCTACTCGGATGTGAGGACATCTTGTCACATTCAGGCTGCTGATTTATTAGGCACTCAGTCTTACCCAATCGATCTTGCAAAGAGAAATTGCTATAAATATAGAACAACTACAGAGAAATCCATCTGGGGTAGTAAAAAGACAGAGGCCACAGCCCCTGAATGTGGATTTTCAAGTTTGTTCAGGGAGCTGCTTCCCTGCACAGTGAAGCACACTGGGGCGCATCCTGGGCCTGAGTTGTCCCCCCAGCCTAGCACAAAGCTGGGCCCAGGGGAGATGCCTTCAATTATTTTGAAATAATTCTTTGAATTAAAGAGAGCCAAGTAGGATATAATTAAGTTTAAAGAAAAAGTGCAGAAAATAAAAGTTCCCCAAACATAGGTGGAAAGAAATTCTCCCAAATTCTGGAATAATTAAGGCACAATTATTTAGCCCAGAAGCCCAGAATTGGGAAGGCCTGTGACAGTGCATAGGGAACAGAGAGGGTTGAAGGGAATACACATTCCAAAGAGCTCATGCTCCCTCCAGAACCCAGGGAGTGGGAGTAGGAATGGATTCTTTTACATCTGATTTTGAAGCACAGAACAAAGGGTCTGTCCTAGGAGATGCTGCTTCCATCTTAAAGCTGGAAGGATGCTTCTGATGCCCTTCCTTCCTTACCCGTGAGACTTAGAGACCGGATCATTGCCCTTCATGGGCAAGTTTGTATGTTTCCCACCTTCCTGGACCACCCAGAATCCAGGCAGTACCCTCTGTTCTTTGAATCCACAAAGGTGGCACCATGGCACCCAGGCACCATGAGACCTGCCCGGCGGAATCCTGTGGAAGGCCAGTCTCCAGGACAGGAGTCAGGCTACAGCTGTCCTGGCTGTGGCAGGGGACCACGGACGCTGAATGCTCAACACCAGGACTTGCTCCAAGGTGGCACAGCCACAGCAACTCTGGAAAAAGGAGCCCAGTAAGGGACAGGTGATCAGGGCCACAAGACCAAAGCTGGCTGGGAAGACTCACACTAAGGGAGTCCTCTCCCACCTGTGTCCAGAGGCCACATCCTCCCACCTCCTGGGATAAAGATCAGGGAGCAGGGAGGAAGACAGAGCCTGGGAAGCCATCTTCTCAAAGGAGAAGCAGGGCCGGTGGAGCTCTGACGAGGGGTCATAGGCAGCTAGTGATCAGCCATGCCCTGCCACAGTCTGGCTGGGCACACAATCACGAGCCACCACACAGCTTGTAGATTCAAACAGCAACTCTTTATTCCCGAACTCACACCAGCCGTCTACAATCACGTTCTGGGGAAATCCACGTTCTCTGCCCAAATCCACCTCCACTGGGCTTCTATCTCCCAAAATATACTGTCTGAATCCCATGAGAACTCAAGGGGAACTCAGGCAGCAGGATACGCCCTATTCCCAGGAGGAATAATCTTAAACCTGGAACGCCCTAAACTGGATTATCCTAAACTGGGAACACCCTAATCCGCCCTGGTCCTTGAGCAAGGTCACCTACATTCAATGTCACTGCAACATGGGGTATGCTGGCAAGGAAATTGTCATACCTACTTGGCTAATGGCTCCCAGCATCTCCCCCCTTCTGATTAATTAAACAACAAGCAATGTGGCTTAAGGACCGTGCCTGGTAGGTTGTCCAATTCAACATATGGTTCTTACCCGTCATCGGAAAACTGACCTTTAGGCGTCAGCCTCCTGTCTTAGGTTGATACCACTGCAATTGAATCATACCCGTCACTGACTACCGGTCCAGCATACAGCCATACTTGTGGATAGGTCTATGCACCAGTGGGGGGGGGGGGGGGGTTCTTTGCCTCACCTCTGTTGGCCCCCAAATTTGGCCTTGGTGCCAGTGGGGGAGTGAGGTTAATGTGGCTTAAGGACCGTGCCTGGTAGGTTGTCCAATTCAACATATGGTTCTTACCCGTCATCAGAAAACTGACCTTTAGGCGTCAGCCTCCTGTCTTAGGTTGATACCACTGCAATTGGATCATACCCGTCACTGACTACCGGTCCAGCATAAGCCATTGGCCCCCAAATTTTAGACCATCACTAGCAGAAGGGAGGAGGATACAGAAATGCCACGACACCAAGCCAATTGACGGCTCCTTGGGAAAAATTGCATCACTGGTGACACCATCAGCAAAGATATGTCAGCACTACCACAATTAACATGGGGTGCGCTGGCAAGGAAATAAAAATTGCATCACTAGTGACACCATCAGCAAAGATATGCCAGCATTACCACAATTCGCTGCACCAAAGGATAGTTACATAGTCCAGGCAAGTTCTGCAAGCAGTTCAAAGCGGAGGAATCTATCAATATGTCCATTTCCTCCCAAAATCCGTTTCCTCCCAAAGTAAGTTGACTCCTTGATTGAGCATTACTTGTTGAGTTATATTCATTGATGCATCAGTTTATACAGCTTACTGTGATAGCTATCATAGAAGCTGTCTTCACCGGCACTGGGATGGAGATGGGAATTCTGGCAATGATGCTAAAAAGACATTATCCTGAAAAGAATTATTAAATATAATGAAAAGGAAAGGTGAAAGTAAACAAACAGATCTGTTAACCTACTTTAAAAACAATCCTTAACAGCTGTTTACCTAATTTAAATTAGTAAACAAACAGATCTGTTAACCACCTTTAAAAACAATCTTTAACAGCTGTTTACCTAATTTAAATTAAACCATTTAAATCACGTGAATAAAAATAATAATAATAATAATTCGGATCCATTTTTTCATGAGCACTCCTCATATAAGAAATATGGACATACGCACATATAGACATACAACACAAAACACAAATGTGCACACAAATGTACAACACATAAGAAAATAGTAAAGGCCTTGTAGCTTTACCTAGGTGAAATCTCCATTGCAATGTTTAAAAACTCCACAGTCAAAAAATAAAACTGATCAGAAAAACATTAACCTAGGTTTGTATGAGCTCAAAAAATAAAAATAGAACCTTATGATGTGGAAAAATGCAATAATAAAATAGCTATTGAAAAAAGCATCCTGGTTAATCACTGTCGCAGATGTAAGAATGGCCAAGCTGGAGTTCTGGATATCAGCTGTTATGGATTTGAGTCAAATCATCTTCTTTTCGATCTGTAGAAATTGTTTTAGTTAATCTCTCTGGAATCCAAATCGGCTGCTGTTCTCCCTGTGGAAACACACAAACAGACCCCTGACTCCAGACAATCACTGGGTCAGGACCTTTCCATTGTCCTGTTAGAATATCTTTCCAAAGTACTTTAGGCTTATGTACATTTTTTGGATACATATGCCTTTCCGCAGCACTAAGTCCTGATGAATCCAAATTTAAAAAGTTTAGAGTAAAAAGGGTTATTTTAAGTTTATCTTTGGGGGATATATACCCCCTTCCAATTCCCTCTTTTTGCTCTAATAAGTACATTTTAATAGTTTGATGAGCTCTTTCAACTATGCCTTGTCCCTGTGGATTGTATGGGATTCCTGTTATATGAGTAATACCAAATGATGAGCAAAATTGTTTAAAAGAGGTAGAGGTATAGCCAGGACCATTATCGGTTTTTAACTGTTTAGGAACACCCAAAGTGGCAAAATTTTGTAATCAATGAGCTATAACATCTTTAGTTTTTTCTCCGGCATGAAGGGAGCCCATCAAAAATCCAGAAGAAGTATCAACTGTAACGTGTAAATATTTTAATTTTCCAAATTCTGGCAAGTGTGTGACGTCCATCTGCCAAATATGGTTAGGTATCAGTCCTCTAGGATTGACTCCAAGATTAACTTGTGGTAAAAATGTCACACAATTTTGACATTGTTTTATTATATGTCTGGCTTGTTCCTTAGTTATTTTAAAACACTTTGTAAAGTATTAGCATTAACATGAAACCTTTTATGAAAATTTGTAGCTTCTTCAAATGTAGAGAAAATATGTATGTCATGTGTAGTTTTATCTGCTAAATCATTGCCTAAACTAAGGGCTCCAGGCAATCCTGTATGTGCCCTAATATGTCCTATAAAGAATGGATCTTTTCTGTCCCAGATTAGACTTTGTATAGTGGAAAACAAAGAGAAAACAGTAGAAGAAGGGGAAATCCTACCAGCATCTTCAAGAGATACTATAGCATTAACTACATACTGACTATCAGAAAATAAATTAAATACAGAATCTTTAAACATCACAAAAGCTTGTAAAACTGCATTAAGCTCTACCTTTTGAGCTGATTGTTTGGGTACTAAAAATGTAAAAGTTTGATCAGGGGTAACTACTGCTGCTGTACCATTATTTGACCCATCAGTGAATATATTTGGAGCATTCATGATAGGTGTTTTTCTTGTCATTTTAGGAAAAACTACAGGATGCTTAGACCAAAAAGACAACAAAGGATTAGATGGTAAATGATTATCAAATGAAACATTAGATTTACACATGATTATTGCCCAAGTATTTAACTCATTAGCTAACTCATCAATTTGATCCATAGTATATGGAGTAATAATTTTATTGGGAGAAATTCCAAACACTCCCTTCGCTGCTTTTATTCCTTTGAGTATTAATTGTCCTACAGCCTCAGGATACCTAGTAAGAATAGTGTTAGGAGAATAAGATAAATGTATCCACAATAATGGACCTTCTTGCCAAAATACTGCTGTAGGAATATTTTTTGTTGGTAGTACAATAAATAATAAAGGCAAACTTATATCAATTCTATCCAAATGTATGTTTTCCATATATGTTTCAATAATTTTTAATGCCTTTCTTGCTTTAGGAGTTAACATGCGGGGTGAATTTGGATCTGATGGACCTTTTAGAATATCAAATAAAGGTCCCAACTCTCCTGTTGGTATACCTAGATAAGGCCTTATCCAATTTATGTCTCCCAATAACTTTTGAAAGTCGTTAAGTGATTTGAGTTGATCTACTCGTATTTGAATTTTTGGTGGACGGACCATGGTTGAGGATAATAGAACTCCTAAATAATTAATTGGAAAATTTAATTGTACTTTATCTATTGCTATCTCTAGATTATAATTTTTTAATAAGTTTGTAAGTGTGGCATAACATTCCAGCAATATGTTTTTATCTTTATGTGCCAATAATACATCATCCATATAGTGAAATATTTGTAGTTCAGGATTTTGATTTCTAAGTGGCTGGATTGCTTTGTTAACATAAATTTGACACATAGTTGAGTGGTTAGCCATCCCTTGAGGGAGTACTTTCCATTCATATCTCTGATCAGGACCTTCATGATTTAATGCAGGGATAGTAAATGCAAAACGTGGACTATCCTCGGGATGAATTGGAATTGAAAAAAAACAATTTTTAATATCTATAGCTAAAACATGCCAGGTTTTTGGCAAAGCAGACAATTGAGGAATCCCAGATTGAGCAGGTCCCATAATAACCATCTCATTATTAATGGCTCTTAAATCTTGCAATAATCTCCATTTACCAGATTTCTTTTTGATGACAAAAATGGGAGTATTATGGGGAGATATGGAAGGTTGTATATGTCCTTCTGCTAATTGTTGTTTGACCAGATCATGGGCTACTTGTATCTTTTCTTTAGTCAGGGGCCACTGAGGAACCCACACTGGTCTTTCTGATTTCCAAGTAATTTTGATTGTCTCAGTGGCCCTTTCTAAAAATCCAACCCATGTCTGTCTGTTCCTTGATCTATTTGTATTGGTGCTGCTATACCTTGCCCTTGTTTTCCTAATCTTTTTTCTTTCCTAAAGCCTTGTCTAGCCCTAGTAGTGGGCGCATTAGGATTGATGTTATTTGTTAACATCAAACCTAATTGATCTAGGACATCTCGTCCCCATAAATTTATAGGAAGATGATCCAATACATATGGCTGTATAGTTCCTTCACATCCTTCAGGATCCTTCCAATCTAATATCATAGAACTTCTATGGGGATTAGTCGCCACTCCTAGGCCTCGAAGCGTTTGAGTGGCTTGTTGTAATGGCCAATGTTTTGGCCATTCTTGACGAGATATGATGCTAAGGTCAGCTCCTGTGTCCAGTAGCCCATTAAACTCATGACCTTGAATATTTAGTTTTAGCATTGGGCGAGAATCTAAATTTAAAGACAACATAGCCCAATCTACACCTGTGGAGCCTAATCCCCTGGAACCTCTTTCTACACTATGACTAGGAAATTTATTATGTAGGCTGGGTATTATTAACAACTGTGCTATTCTATCTCCAGGTGAAATTACTGATATACCTCTTGGAGAACTAGCTATAATTTTTATTTCACCTACATAATCGGGATCAATTACCCCAGGACTTATCATAAGTCCTTTTAATGTAGATGAACTATGTCCCAATAATAAGCCTACTGTTCCTTGGGGAAGAGGTCCTTTTACTCCTGTGGGAATGATTTGAACTCCCATCTCTGGAGTTAATACTGCTCTGGCAGAGGCGCAGATGTCCAACCCTGCGCTCCCTCGGGTTTGTCTGATGAGGGATTTAATGGACAATGTGTCCTGGGCACTAGCCTGATGGTGTTGCTGGGTTCCTCCACTGCCCCGTAGATTTGTGGTTGTGGGCCCCAGGGCATTGGGCCCCCCTGTCCGTTTTTTGGCAATGGAGCCTGATGCCTTTCTCCATGATATCGTGGATAAATACCTGGTCTTTGTCCGTTTTTTGATAAAGGAGTACCCTCTATGGTGGTTTGAGAACGGCATTCATTAGCCCAATGTCTCCCTCTACGGCATCGTGGGCAAATACCCGGTATTTTATTTCTTTGATACCTACTTTTGTTAAACCCTCCTCCTATGGGGCAATTCCTTTTAAAATGTCCTGTTTGTTCACAATCATAGCATGTTTTTGGCCTGGCACCTAAAGCCTGTTGTACTGCAGCTGCCAAGACTTGCCCTTGTTCATTAATATCTCTACATAATTTAATATATGTGTTTAAATCTTTATGTCTCCATGGTCTAATAACCTCTCTGCAGCAACGATTTGCTTGGTCATAAGCCAGTTGTTTTATTAATGGCATTGCTTGTTCTGTATCCCCCAAAATTTTGGCAGCCGTTTGAATTAGCCTATCTACAAAGTCAGCATAAGGTTCATTAGCTCTCTGTATTACCTTAGATAGCTGACCTTGTAAATCTCCATGTCCTTGTAAAGTCTTCCATGCCCTAACTGCGTCTGCAGCAATTTGTGCATATATAGCAGGATCATATTCAATTTGTTGCCGTTGACCCTCATAAGGTCCTTTTCCTAACAACATATCTAGATTTCTTTGAGGGTAACCGGCTGCTGCATTTCGCCTAGCTGTCTCCGTGCAAAATTCCTCATTGGCAACCTTCCATAACAAATATTGTCCTCCATTTAGTACAGATTTACACATGCTAGCCCAATCTGCTGGCGTCATGTCCAAGTTAGTAATGGACTCGACCATGCTTACCGTGAAGGGAGCTTGGGGACCATAGGTTGTTACAGCCTCCTTTAACTGCTTCACTGTTTTAAAATCTAAAGCACGGTGAATTCGCTGCCCTCCTGCCTGTTCAAGTACAGGGCATGCTAATCTTTGAGGTCCTGTCTCAGGATCCCATTTATCAACTACGGGGTTTGAGGGCCACTCAGCTGTCTCCATCGGTGGGGCTGTTGGTTGAATTACGCCCTCTTGTGATAAAACGGAGTTAGTAACAGCCTCCTGTTGTGGCCTTTTTCCTAACAACCCCTTTTCCTTTAAATTTTCTTCCTCTGTCTGACTAGCTCGAGAGACCTTCTCTTTTGTTTGATCTAAAATGTCTTTCTCCATGGTCTGAACCTCTAACAATTTACTTAACATCTTTTCGGTTTGTTTTTTACTAATTTCTAATCTACTATAAAGATAATGCAACCCAATAAGATAACACAAAACAAAACCGAAACTGAATGAAACAAAAACGGAATAAAAAATCGTTGTATCAATTTTCT
Source organism: Marmota monax (assembly GCF_021218885.2). Lineage (NCBI taxonomy): Eukaryota > Metazoa > Chordata > Mammalia > Rodentia > Sciuridae > Marmota > Marmota monax. The sequence continues at coordinate 10,760 of NW_026692533.1, read as the reverse complement.
CTTCCTCAGGGCCGACAAACTTCAAACCTTTAGTCAACCATTTTTTCCAGTTTGCCTGAGAAATTTCTAGGGATAGGCAGCTTGAAACAAAAACAAGATAAATCAAAACAATAACACATTGTTTTTTGAATTGGTCACCCATTCTTTCGCTCTTCCTCAGGGGCCAGCAATTTCACTTACCTCCAAGCTTCAGAAGTTCCCCGTATGGGCCACCAAATGCCACAGTCTGGCTGGGCACAAATGCCGCAGTATGGCTGGGCACACAATCACGAGCCACCACACAGCTTGTAGATTCAAACAGCAACTCTTTATTCCCGAACTCACACCAGCCGTCTACAATCACGTTCTGGGGAAATCCACGTTCTCTGCCCAAATCCACCTCCACTGGGCTTCTATCTCCCAAAATATACTGTCTGAATCCCATGAGAACTCAAGGGGAACTCAGGCAGCAGGATACGCCCTATTCCCAGGAGGAATAATCTTAAACCTGGAACACCCTAAACTGGATTATCCTAAACTGGGAACACCCTAATCCGCCCTGGTCCTTGAGCAAGGTCACCTACATTCAATGTCACTGCAACATGGGGTATGCTGGCAAGGAAATTGTCATACCTACTTGGCTAATGGCTCCCAGCAATGCCCACTGCCCACGCACGTGCAGCAGACAGCCATGCAAAGAGGTCCCTGCAAATCCTGGGAAAACAAGCTACAAACAGACACTCAGTGACACCCAGATGAACAGAACACCCAGGAAACGTAAGGGACCACTCTCCCAATAATCCACAAGTCTCCATGTCAGATTCAAGCCAGTAATCGTCATTAATTATTTTGCAAATTCAATAAAGCCACATTAATTTAGAATCCATTATTTCTGCAGAATGTGTGACATTTATGCTAAGGTGGAATTAACAGCACTTTTGTCTTGTCTGAGATGAAAGGGTTCCCTGTGCTAGGAACAAAGAAGTGGAGGATTTAAACTGAATAAGGATGAAAACATGTTGGAAAATGGCATGTTATTTGTTCATAAATGATAATCATAACTGGAGAAGCAAAAGGTTCTGTTCATCCTTCTCCCCAAAAGCATTTTGGGGTTCTCTGCCTGGATAGCATTTATTAAGTCTTAATGCACATTCAGAGTCTTAATGACATCTCAAAGCTCCCAGCATGCATTTCTCTATGCAATTTCCATAATTCAGACTTCTGCTCATTCAAATTGGCCTTCTGATTTCATTAGTCTATATGTTGTACTCACATCCCAATCTCCTGGAAAATGCAGTTGCAGGCACTGGCTGCTGCTGGACAATCCATGGAAGGTCCTTGTTCCCTCCCTTTCGCTTTGTGAACTGGATCCACACATCTGAGGTTTCTGTGCCTCAGCCTCTTCTTTGGTTAACTGGGGGTGATGATGAGCCTCACCCTTCAGGTTTGTTATGAGAGCTAAACAGCTGGTATTAACAAAGAATGTCCCTGCCCATCTTCTCAGGAAGCCCCAATTAAGATCAGCTTTGCTGGGTGCGGTGGTACACGCCGGTAATCCCAGCAACTCAGGAGGCTGAGGAAGGAGGATTGCAAGTTCAAAGCCAGCCTCAGCAACTTAGTGAAGCCCTTAGGTAATGTAGTGAGAACCTGTCTCAAAATAAAAAGTGCTGGGGATGTGGCTAAGTGGTTAAGCACCCCTGGGTTCAATCCCCAGTACAAAAAACAAAACAAAAAAAAAGGATCAGTTTCAATGTGTTAGTATCCCTTTTCATCAAAATGTCGTGAATGGCCATACCCCTGGTCTGTCTGCCAAGGAAACATCTTCACAGTGGATCTGCTCTCTAGCATTTGGGGATCAGTGTTCAGGGACTGTACCGTTTGCCACTGCTGCTCTAAGAAGTCACCACAAACTCAGTGGCTTTTGCCATTCAGTTATGGAGGTCAGAGATCCCTGGGCCATAGTGTAGGTAGGGCTGCTGTCTTCTAGAGGCTCCAGAGGAGAGACCCTTTGTTTTTCCTACCAGCTTCTAGACCTCAGTGTCCACTGCCAAGTGTCCTTCTCTGATGGGCCCTGCTGCCTCCAGTGAGAAGGACCAATCAGACTGCCCTCCCAGTTGCCTCTGAAAGATCTCCCCGTGGACAGGTTCTCAGCTTAAGCACATGGGCAAAGTCCTATCTCCCATGTCAGGGAGCACACTCACAGGTTCTGGGGGTAGGAAATGGACATCTTCAGGGGACTCTTAAATGACCACATGGACACTGACTTTCAGTCTTTAGTTTCATTCCTGTCTCCCAACCTGCTCCCCCCTCCCCAGTCTTTCTCCTCTTAGTGAACAGTAGTGGCTTTTAAAGATGTATCTACAATTACAAAAAGATGGCTGTGCTACTAAAAAGCTTCCCAAGTCCTATCAGTCTTGATTGGCATTAAAAAAAAAAAACCCAAAAACTTGCCAATTAAGCAAATACACATTAAAAAAAAAAAAAAAAGACGAAGAACCAGAGGAATAAACAGATGTCTCTCATTAGCAAAATCAGGGATTTTATTTTTACCAACTTTACTTTTCTTTCTTAATGCTCATCCATAAATGAGGTAAAATGAAGGCTGGGGCCAAATAATGAAACCTTCAAGCTTCCAGATGTAGGGAACAGCAGAGTTGAGACAAAGGGCACAGCAGCAGGCTTCACTCTGGGCAAGACAACAATGGCCCCTATGAACTTGCTCTGGGGTCATGTGACCTTCTGACATCTTATGCATATAAAAGAATTTCCCAAAGGGGGCTCCATGGATTCCCAGGGAAAGCAAGTCACAGCCTTGACCTTGTCCTGACTTTGTGGCCAGCAACATTTCTTCCCCTGGTTCCAGTGCTCAGATGATTTGCAGTGATAGTCCTCACTGCCTGGACATAATCCAGGTTTGTGCAGGGGACCACATAGGTGATGGGAAGAGGTGAAGCTGGCTGGGGAGCCTCATTGGGCCCACACTTTTATTTATAGTTTAAATACTTTCCAAAGTAAGTATGGGCTTTCCCACTCCTGTAGAAATACCTGGCTCTCTCAGCCTATCTTTGGCTTCCCCACTTTGAATAAAGCATAATTCTCAAAAAAGGTCTAACCTTCCTCTTAACCCTACCCCAAGAAATGAGACCACAAGAAAGCCATAGCATCTCAGCTCCAGGTAGATGATGGTGGATGGTAGGGGGAGGGACTGGGCATTATGGAAGCTCCCCTTGCAGAGGGCACTTGGGCTTCTCACCGCTCAGTTGGCTCCTGGGTGGTAGGAAAGAAGGTAGCAGAGGAGGGCATGGAGAGTCTGGTGGCCATGAGTGTTGGGCGTTGTGCCCATATCGATGCTAAGTGCTGGCAGTGAAGGACAGGCACATGGGGGCCCCCACCACTGCCCCCCATGGAAGCCCTTTTCTAACCAGCCCTCCCTACTTAAAGGAGCTTCCTTCCTCCATTCCGGTGACTGTTCCCTGTGCCCCCTCTCTGCAGCCACACAGAGGAAGCCAGGTCTGTGCTCTGAAGTAAGACAGGGCCAGAGGGTCTCCTCTCCTGGGAATCCCTGGGCCAGTCAGGAGTAGGGAGCTGGTGTCTGAGAAAAGGCAGACTTGGGCTCAGAGGTGACATATGAGAGCTCCAAGCCATGGAGAGGAGAAAAACCAGAGCAGCGGGGAGAGTGGCCGAGAGACAGAAACTAGACATAAATCCCCGGTGACAATGAGGAGCATGATGGGAATTCAACATTAATGACCAGTCAAACCCTCATCTGAGCACCAGGCCTTACTCTTACCTGGTGACACCATCTCTCAGTTCTTGTCTTCTTGAAAGAAAGATTTCGGTCAAGAGACTTAGAATAAGCACAAAGTTGATGGAGTGAAATGGAAGCGAGGGCCTCACTGAGTCCTCCAGAGATGGGTTTTCAGTTTGGTCTGGAAACTTCCCTCCTCAGGTGCTGTACACTTGGGCAGTTCCTCCCAGGCCTGGGCCTCAGGGTTCTGCAGGTGCTCCAAAAAGGGCCAGGCCTTAGGCTGGTCAAACTCTTTCCCTCCCTCCCTCCCTCCTTTCCTTCCTTCCTCCCTCCCTGCATTGTAATCACACATACTAGTGGGACTCAGGATGCAATGACGCTCTAATTTTCACAGGACTAGATCATTCTCACCCTTTTCAGTTTTACATCCACCTGTGAAGGAGGTGGTTTTATGGTGGGTCTTTCCTGCCACCCGAGGTGGAGTGATCTTCTTCACTCAACATGGAATGGGCCTGATTTTTCCTCTGTCTGTTCCCCTGTTCACATCTAATTACCTACTTTACATTAAGACACTAAAGTGTAGGATTTGGTAATAGTAAACACTATCATAACCCTCAGTTTACAAATGGAGAACTAGCCACTGAACCACAGGGAGCCCACACTGTCACCTGCTTGGTGCCACCTCTGTGGCACATCAACTTTGTTCCTTTAGTATAACTTTTTCTATTATTTACCAATTTTTTTGGCCTCCTATAATGAGCCGACTGCCCACCATGCTGGAAGCCCTGTAGGTGATCAGATTTTAAACAGTGGAGCCGAGTCTGTTTGTCCAGGGTGGGAGTTTGATATCTGAGTGATGAGCAGCTTCCCAGACAAATAGATGTGTTCACCACATGCTTTATTCAAATGAGGGATACTCTCCTCTCCACTAGGTTACTCAAGCTGAAAATGACGCTCCTCTCTTCCTCATCCTGTTATTAAATTTCAGCACAACACACAAAGGGCACCCCAGCAGGAGCCACCCCCACCCCACCGAGCTCCTGCACAAGCTAAGGAGCCGCGAAGGAAACTCCTGCTGCCTGACACGGGAGACAGAAAAGCTTTGTTTTCATAAATGACCTTGGATTAAAATTATTAACTTTCCCAGAACTTCCCCTAGGGGTTCAAACGTGGGAAAAGCGGTACATGAAAGGAAAGAGATGCAGCGGGGGTTGAAAGAAAAAGGGCAGGAGTCTGACTAATGTCATTAATTTTTCATCTCATAATAAGGATGAAGCATTTTTTAAAAAATCTAACAAGTCAGAGAAGCTGCACAAATGAATGAGAGTTGCAGTTCTAACTGTACCCGGGTCCCATGCAGGACACTGGGGTCCTGTGGCCACGCCGTGTGAACCACAGGCAGCCCCTCCCCAACCCCCAACCTTGGCCTTTCTTCCAGAGAGCTCTTTTGTTAGGAAAGAGTTTACAGGAAAATTAAATGTCCAGAGGGAAGTGTATCTAAGGTAAAGCTGCATCATGCCCGGACTGTATATGTTCAGGTTATGCAAAGGCAAGACTTAATGATATCTGCTCCCCAAAAGAAACTAACTTGTGTTCTCAAAAATAATACTTTAATGTTTTATAGGAGGGTCACAGATCACATCTGGGCTCTTGGCAGAGCCTCCATTGCGTTGTCAGGGACATTTGCCCTCATCTGAGGGAGAACCAGGTTCCCCTGGGAAACAAGAGTGAGGACCCAGTGTCCCCAAGACTCTGGTCTATGAGGCTCAAGGCTCACAGTACTGTGGAGAAGGAGACAGTTTTATATTCTGTCACAATTCAAGACTTAAAAAAGGAATCATAGTAAATTTGACACCCAATTACCTTTTCATTCTTCTTATTACATTAACTAAAGTCTCAGTTCGATGCTGATACCTCCTTAGCACCTCTGTAACAACACTCTCTGGCAACCAAACGCCAGATTTGGTTACACTAATTACATAGAACTAGAACTTAGTAGCATTGCTTATGCTCATTGGGTATTTGGAGAGGAGTGATCTTTTCCAGGTCAACTGGTCATATTTATATTTCCACAAGACGTACAACTTTGTACATGAACTACACACTCACATAATGCCATGTTTCCCTTTGTACTCACTTTCCTTTATACAATACGTTTGGCAATTCATCCTCATCCTGTCCCCTTCAGTCATTCTCCTTGCTGTGCAGAATTCCCCTAAGTGAACAGACCACAGGTGATTCACTTCTTCTATGGTGGATGGACTTTTGATGCTTCCTATTAGGAAAAGGCAAGTGTTACCACTGTTGGCTGGTGATGAGTCCTTGCTTCCCAGATGTTGAAGAATAACACCAGAAAAGCACACACAGAGGCAAGGTCAGAGTAGAAATTAGAAGTTTATTAAAGGACAGCAGAAAAGATTTCTCCCGGAGGAAGAAGGGGACCCAAGAGGTGGAATCCAGTTGGCTGGCAAATGTGTTCCCCTTTTTATAGGTTTGGTGATGGAATGCAAGGGGGAAGGGTTAGGACACAAGTGGGCCAAATGGGCAGGAAGGACTTAATTATCACTTTCTGGGATGGGCTTATCACTTTTCTGGGATGGGCTATCTCCATTTCTGTTGGGGGCTGTTTCCTGGGCTCCATTAACATTTCTTTGGGGTGGACTTTGGCCTAGGGCCTTTTCGACTTCATTAACATTCCAGGAGTTGTCCTGTGTTTCCCCAGAATCATTCTCAGCATGGCCTCCATTTTAGATTTCACTGGATATTAGACCCGATTTACCTAACTACACTGACTACCTAATTTTAAATCTGGCTTCACAAGCATGCCCTTGCTGGGGTGGGTTACCCAGAGAATGTCTCTGGGGAGCATTTGTGCACTTTGGGGTGCATGTGCACTTATGGGTAGAGTTGCAATTGTAGAGCCATGGGGTGCACACATGCTTGGCACCAATGGATGTCTCCAGAGTCAAGGGGGCTGTTCTCATTCACTCTCCATCATGGATGCAAGGATCCTGCAGCTGTATGTCCTGGCCACCCTTCTCATGTGCCTGTATTCCCTGTTCCATCATTTTCATGGGTATTGCTTTGCATTTCCTGGGGACAGTTGAGAGCCCATCCTGTGTTCTTGGTCACTTACCCAGTTTGGTGAGGTGGCCATTAAGTCATTGGCTCATTTTCCCATTTGGTTTCCTGTTACTTCTGGAAGAAGCTTGTGTCCTTATAACCCCATCTGTGTCTAGAAGATCTGGAAACACACGTGATCAAAGGGGACATCGGGGGGTCACTTTGAGCCCTGGTAGTGTTCTGCATTTTTATAGGAATGTGCAGAATTTGCAAAATTCAAGCTGTATACATTTTCTGTGTAAATTTAAAAATGTAAAGGAAGGTGCAATTACCAAAAAAATTAGAAAATAACAGCAGAGGGTGTGCACAGTAAGTCCAAACTTGCATGGGTGCCCATGAGAGGGGCAGTGGTGGAGGCAACAGCTGGGGCAGCTGGAAGACCAGAGCCTGCTGGAGAGCCTGAGCTCGTGGTGAGCAGCACCTTGGCCCTGGTGTTCGGGAGGGACTGGTACTAGTGTCCCTGGGGATGCTAAGATTTAGGATGCTCAGGTCCCTAAGATGGAAATCATCACCAAAGGAGAAGGAGAAGGTGAAGAGAAACGCTGTGGATTCTCCCTGTCACATCTTCCCCCTTTCCACTGATGACCCTGACACCTCTCCAGCACAGGGATGGAAGCCTGGGAAACAGAGTCAGCGAGAACCAGCCCTTTCACCTGGGCCAGAGCAGAGGAGCAGGGGATGGGTCTGAGAACAGCACGTGGGAAACCCAAAGATTGGCCATCGGCTTCTGTCCACGGGCATGCAAGTTTGAAGCCACTAGCTTCTTTCCCAATTACAGGTTGGGCTCCTGCTGCACAGAGAAGGGTGGGTATGCAGCCCCATCCCATGGAAGGTATGCCCACTCCCTCTGTCCCTGGTATTTCTAGGCTGTGAAATGTCTTTGTGGAGTGTGTCAGGAGTGGTCAGATGTAGGAAGGACAGGTGAACACAGGGAGGTGATTCTGGTGACTATGATGCGGTAGCCAAGACCCACCTCAGCTCACATCACAGCCCCGTGGGAAAGCAGGGCCACGGCCCAGGTGTGCGGGGAGCCCTCCCAGGTGCGCTGCAGGGCCTCTCATCATCAGCCTCCCAGTCGGTGGGCCTAGGCTAGGCCTCCTGCACTCCTGAGCTGACAGTGGTGGTGGATGACCCCACTGAGTGCACTTCTCCCACTTAAATGTGAGGGTTAAGAACTTTAAACCTCAAAACAAAACACTCAAAAGGCAAAATAAATAAATAAATAAATAAATAAATAAATAAATAAACCCTTAAGAGTGAAGACAACCTTCTAGTTATTTATCTTTACCAGGGTATCCATTCTTTCCAAATTACATGAGAGATAATTTGAGCATGGGAGAAGGAATTGGTCAGCGTGAGTGGGGCCCACAGGAACAGAGCCAGGTCAACACCTGTGGCCTTTCCCTTTAGCCCCATAAACCACAAGAACCTTTATGATGTTTCCCAGGCCAGTAGCCTTTATTTTGCTTTTTTTGTGTACACTGATGGCAGCTTCTACTAGATAAAGAATTCAACTAAGAAGAGACTCCAGGGCGCTAGTGGCACATTTTAGAAGAGAGTGCTGTGCTGGGGCGCCCCAAGGGAGGGGAAGAAGGGGACCCCCTGCAGTAAGAGAATTCCCTGGATCAGAGTCCCATTCCATCTGTCTTGTGTTTTCTTTCCTGGTGCTGGGGATTGAACACAGATGTGCTATGCATGCTACATCCCCAACCCTTATATATTTTTACATTTAAAAGTCCCCATCTCCACTTTTTGTGACTCGGAGATTCATGACACGTGCTCCCCTCCTTGCCCCTCTCAGGCAAAACACTGGTTTCTGTTCAACTCACAGGTGGCTGGACAGATGGGAGGCTGCCCGTCCTGGTGCCCGGGAAATGCAGCTGAGGATGTGGAGGGAAACATCACTAGAAGTATTTGTAATTCTCCATAAATGTCGTGCAAAGGCCTCCTAGGAGCGCTTGTGTGGGTCTGCTAACTCCCTCTCCAACCACACAGAGCAAGTGACGGAAATTTTATCTTTAGTCATAAATTAACTTGGGGAATTTGGAAATATCCCAGAATATCTGTGAGTTGGAGAAGTCTATGAATTTCAATCTGTTGATATTTACGAATAATCCTGAAACATTAAAATACACAGCCTTTGGAGCCCAGGACATCTGGCCCACCGTCCCCTTCTGGCTCGGCTGTGGCTCATGTCCCCTGGTGCCACAGGCAAGAGCGTTGCGGATCCCGGAGGGCAGTGAGCCTTCTGCCCAAGCTGGACTCATTGAACTCAATCAACGGAGCTGTTGTTCTGAGCCCGAAACGTCTCTGCCTCATTTCCTCCCTTGGCTTCTTCCATTACACAAGTATGATATTCATTTCCAGCTCTGAGTGGCAGATTCCTCCCAGCACTAGAAATGAGATAGAAGAAAGGAGAGGAGTGCTGCCTGGCACTCCCTGGATGTCCCTTCTCATTTCACTGGCCTCAGAGCAAACACCTCACGTGCCTGGTGGTCAGGTTCTCACCAACCCAGTCAATGGCAAATGGTGGCGCTCCCGTCCCAGGCCATTCTCACTTAGCACAGGTTTCTTTTGTAATGTTTATTGCCCCATTCCTTGTGCCCTGGATACACTGAATAGGGACCTTGAAGGATGGGGGATTCCTTAGGCACCCCCTATGAGCACACAGGGCTTGTACACCCAGGGTGGCTGAGGGGGACAGTAACAATGGCAAGGCAAATGGAGCCCCTGACAGAAGAAGGATGTTCAGGTCCCTTCTGTAGCACCCCTGGGCACACCTACATCTCCTAATGACTTTAACCCTGGAAGGAGGGGGTCACCTGGGGCAAGGCACCCCAGAGCCGAGACTGGGCATGTACTCTTCACTGATGTGAGCCCTGGTCCCAGCGGTCCCAGCACATCTATCTAACTGCCATTGAAGAGCAGCAGTGTAAAGAAGGAGACCCTTGGGATGCTGGGCATCTGGCCCTCCCACCACACACAGCCCCTGAACCTGGACATTGTCTCTAACTATCACACCTACCCAAGCACTGCTGTGGGGTTTCCCTACGTCCAGGGAAAACTGTGGCATCCAGAATCTAATTTCAGGGGTAAAATAAGGAAGGAAAAATAAACAATGACTTATGTGGTTGTGTCTCCTCCTTCTCCTCCATCCTCTCACCCCTTCCAGGCCCCCATCTACCTGAGATCAGAGAGCAGTGTGCACCTGAGTAGTCCTCAGCTGGCTTTCTGAACAGTGACCACCCATAAAAACGTCAGCAGTCTGTTTCCCTGGGGAAGTTGGGTCCACCCTAAGCCCTCCCCCTATGCAGTGGGAAGGCCCCAGCTACCACCTACACCTGGCTGTGAAGAGTGGTGAGCACACACAGGATTCCTTGCTCTCTGCCTTTCAGCCTGCTTAGCTGTCACAGCAAAGCCCAGACCAGGTGACTTAACAGAAAGGTCTTTCTTGCAGCTCTGGGGGCTGAAGTCCAGGACCTGGGTGCCAGCACTGTCAGGCTCTAGTGAGCACCTCTTCCTAGTTTGCAGGTGGCAGGCTTCCTGCTGTGTCCTCGCACAGAGGACAAAGAGACAGAGAGAGCAAGCTGTCCCTTCTTAGAAGGGCAGGAATCCTGCCACACAGTCACCACACTTATGACTTCATCTTAACTTAATCACTTCCCAGAAGTCCCAACTCCAAATACCACCGCATTTGGAAGCAGGACTTGAATACATAAATCTCAAGGAGGGCACAGCTCAGACAATAGCAATTGCAGCCCCAGGTACTGCATGTGGCTGGTCATTCAATAATCCATGAGTGATTGAAAGAAACAGACAGTCCCTAACTTGTTTTTCCTCTTTTGTTGGGACAAACACATCTGTGTTAGGTTATTTATTTTAGCTGATTTTGTCCCACCAATACTCCCTT